>NC_089794.1:37930697-37950697 GCF_040412425.1 Macrobrachium rosenbergii
GTAATAATAATCCACAATTATATACATGAATAGTATAGCTATGGACAAAAAGTATATCTTAGTTTAACCAGACCGCTGAGCTGATTACCAGCTCTCCTAGGGCTGGCCCGAAGGACTAAATTTATTTTTACGTGGCTAAGAACCAACTGGTTACCTAGCAACGGGACCTACAGCTTATTGTGGAATCCGAACCACATTATTGCGAGAAATGAATTCCTATCACCAGAAACAAATTCCTCTTGTTCTTCACTAGCCGGTCGGAGATTCGAACTCGCGACCAACAGAGTGGTAGCTGAGAACGGAACCCGCTCACCCAGAGAGGAACTATACCTATGGACATGAATACAATACATTAATAGAACTGGATTTTTATTACATAACAGTTTATCACGGTATTGTGAATTTCTCATTATTATTATTATTATTATTATTATTATTATTATTATTATTATTATTATTATTATTATCCACCTTGACCGCACATTTATAAGGAATATCACACATATAAACAGAAAATAAAAAATAACGTCAAATAAGTCTACAAATAAATGAAAATAAAAACGATTAAAGAGAAAGAAGAGCCAATATTAGAATAAGAGCAATAATATGAAAAAAAAATCTTTATTAACCACATCGTCATTAATGGTGCTGATTTATTATCCGAATTAATTTTATTTGTGTCAATACTATTTCGGTGAATAAATCAATAAGGTAATTTTTTTATTCGCCTTGTAGTGATGAAAAAATAATTACGCGAGCTACACCTGTTTCGGTAAGAATTAAAAACTAAGAGAATTTTATAAAATATAAAATGCAAGATCAAACCTTTAGAAAACTGCAAAATATAGCAAAGAATCCCGTTATCAAAATTAACTCCAATAAAATACCTGAATTCCTATGAAGATATATGTTGATAAACAATTAAACAATACAGTTTCATTATACATGCTTACTGTATACATATACAGATATATACAGTATATATAGATGTATATGTATATATATATATTATATATATAGATATAGATGATATACATATAATTATATTTATATGTATATATATCACTAAATTCATATTTAATTTTGATGTATTTTCACTAAAAACTGGAGATTAAATTTACCTGAAAAATGGATAATCTGCATACATACATACAAACATACATACATACATACACACACATATATATACATATATATACAAATATATACATAATATATATATATATATATATATATATATATATATATATATATATATATATATATATATATATATATATATATATATATATATATATATTTTCTTCGTGTAAATATCCAGATCAAGAAGTGATTTATTGGTGATGGAATGTTGCTAGGTAAATGCAAGAAAATTTTCTCAGTCTTTTGATGGTGTTTACATTTTAAGTACTTTGAGATTATTTGGACTTTCTTTATTGAAAATAAAAAAGTAGGAATATACTTTTACGGTGCCAGATAGGAAGCAGGGAAATGCTTGAAAATTTATGAAGTTTTTGATAGAATTCCTGACTTTGAAATTAATTTGCGTTCATGTTTATCAATGAGGGTGGGTTGAAAATTCTGCGAATGCGGAAACGGTAAAATATATGATAATTTTTACAAATCTTGATTGACCGCCATTCTTTTTGTGGTTTTGATATTAATTCATCGCGCTATTTTTACAAGAAAATATGTGGCTGGAACCAGATGAATGGAATAGAGTTTGTAGCATTTAAGATTTTGTTGTGTTTATATATATATATATATATATATATATATATATATATATATATATATATATATATATATAATATATAATATATATATATATATATATATATATATATATATATATATATATATATATATATATATATATTATATATGTATAACAACACAAAAAAACACAAAAAATCTTAAATGCTACAAACTCTATTTTCATCTTTAAAAAAATAGTGCGATGAATTAATATCAAAACCACAAAAAGAATAGAGGTCAATCAAGATTTATAAAAATTATCGTATATTTTACCGATTCCGCATTCGCAGAATTTTCAACCCACCCTTCATTGAAAAACATAAACGCAAATTAATTTCAAAGTCAGGAATTCTATCAAAAACTTCATAAATTTTCAAGCGCTTCCCTGCTTCCTATCTGGTACCGTAAAAGTAAATTCCTCTTTTTTTGAAAGTTATTTTCAATAAAAAAAAAATCCAAAAAATATCAAATTACTGAAAATGTAAACACCATCAAAAGACTTAGAAAATTTTCATGCATTTACCTAGCAACATTCCACCACCAATAAATCAATCCTTGCTTTAGAGATTTACATACACAAATCATAAAAACGTTTACAATTCCTTCAAAACCTGTAGAAATTATCATGCATTTACTCCTACTCTATCTGGCACCGATACGCTTCATATATTCTTAATTGTAAGAAAATTTCATTGAAAAAATAAATTAAACATTGAAATTATAAACCTATTTAATTTAACCAAGAACCTAATATTAAACTTTTATTGACTTAACAACATTATAAGCCAATTAAATGACTCCATCCTTATTATAGACAGAGCTCAAAGTCTGAAGGAGCTATATGGAGGGATGGCATCGTCAACCATACCCCTTAAATGACAGATCAAAGCGATTAATACCGGGAGACGTGGCAAGGATAATCGATAGCCAATTAGAATCCATAATGGAGTCCATAAGCTTGAGATGGCCGTTTCTGATTAGCCATTCCATCTGCCATTTTGAATTTTCAGCTACGTGGCATCTATCTGCTCTCTGAAGCTTCACACGGAAGAGTCTTACAGCACACACTGACCTTTGTACAGCTTCACCTGTGGGTCACCTGTTTGTAAGTTTCACCTGTCGGTCACCTGTTTGTACAGTTACACCTCTGGGTCACCTGTTTGTAAAGTTTCACCTGTGGGTCACCTGTTTGTACAGTTACACCTGTGGGTCACCTGTTTGTAAAGTTTCACCAGTGGGTCACCTGTTTGTACAGTTACACCTGTGGGTCACCTGTTTGTAAAGTTTCACCTGTGGGTCACCTGTTCATAAAGTTTCAGCTGTAGGTCACCTGTTTGTGAAGCTTCACCTGTGGGCCACCTGATTGTAAAGTTTCAACTATGGGTCACCTGTTCGTAAAGTTTCACCTGTGGGTCACCTGTTCATAAAGTTTCACCTGTGAGTCACCTGTTCATAAATTTTCACTTGTGGATCACCTGTTCATAAAGTTTCACTTGGGAGCCACCTGTTCATAAAGTTTCACTTGTGAGTCACCTGTCCATAAAGTTTCACTTGTGGATCACCTGTTCATAAAGTTTCACCTGTGGGTCACCTGTTCATAAATTTTCACTTGGGAGTCACCTGTTCAAAAAAAATTTCACTTGTGAGTCACCTGTTTATAAAATTTCACTTTTAAGTCACCTGTTCATAAAGTTTCACCTGTGGGTCACCTGTTCATAAAGTTCCACTTGTGAGTCACCTGTTCATAAAGTTTCACCTGTGGGTCACCTGTTCATAAAGTTTCACTTGTGAGTCACCTGTTCATTAAGTTTCACTTGTGAATTACCTGTTCATAAAGTTTCACTTGTGAGTCACCTGTTCATAAAGTTTCACCTGTCGGTCACCTGTTCATAAAGTTTCACTTGTGAGTCACCTGTTCATAAAGTTTCACCTTTGGGTCACTGGTTTGTAAAGTTTCCTGTGTGGGTCACCTGTTTGTAAAGTTTCACCTGTGGGTCACTGGTTTGTAAAGTTCCACTTGTGAGTTACCTGTTCGTAAAGTTTCACCTGTGGGTCACCTGTTCTACAGTTTCACCTGTGGGTCACCTGCCTGTAAAGTTTCACTTGTGGGTCACCTGTTTGTAAAATTTCACATGTGGGTCACCTGTGTGGGTCACCTGTTTGTAAAATTTCACATGTGGGTCACCTGTTCGTAAAGTTTCACCTGTGGGTCACCTGTTTGTAAAGTTTCACCTGTGGGTCACCTGCTCGTAAAGTTTCACCTGTGGGTCACTGTTCATAAAGTTTCACCTGTGGGTCACGGGTTTGTAAAGTTTCACCTGTGGGTCACCTGTTTGCAAAGTTTCACCTGTGGGTCACTTGCTCATAAAGTTTCACCTGTAGGTCACCTGCTCGTGAAGTTTCACCTGTGGGTCACCTGTTTGTAAAGTTTCACCTGCGGGTCACCTTTTTGTAAAGTTTCACCTGTGGGTCACCTGTTCGTAAAGTTTCACCTGTGGGTTATCTCTTTGTAAATTTCACCTGTGGGTCACCTGTTTGTAAAGTTTCACTTGTTGGTCACCTGTTTGTAGAGGTTCACCTGTGGGTCACCAGTTCATAAAATTTTACCTGTGGGTTACATGTACGTAAAGTTTCACCTGTGGGTCACCTGTTTGTAAAGTTTCACCTGTGGGTCATCTGTTCGTAGTTTCACCGGTAGGTCACCTGTTCATAAAGTTCCACCTGTGGGTCACCTGTTCGTAAAGTTTCACCTGTTTGTAAAGTTTCAACTGTGTTTGTAAAGTTTCACCTGTGGGTCACCTGTTCGTAAAGTTTCACCTGTGGGTCAGTTCAGTTCTGCTCGTAAAGTTTCACCTGTGGGTCACCTGTTTGTAAAGTTTCACCTGTGGGTCACCTGTTGTAAAGTTTCACCTGTGGGTCACCTGTTCGTAAAGTTTCACCTGTGGGTCACCTGTTCGTAAAGTTTCACCTGTGGGTCACCTATGTGTATCTGCCACTTAAGATTCTCGATTGAAGACATCTCGCACGTCACTATCTTTCAATGTATATTTCCACCTGAAATGCTATATCTGCCATCTTGGAGTTTCACCTGATATCCAATTAATGAATGAGGACCCAATTTGGATTTTTAAGAAAAAGGCACCTTACTCCGATGGTCTGCCATTTCATATTTTTACCTGAACGCAGGTTACTGAATGAGTTTAAGAGGCATTTTACATTTTCACTGAATAGACTTAAAGAATGACCTCACATTCTGAAATTTTTAAATAAAACGATCAGCTATCTTGAATTCTCATCTCAAGATACCATGTGGATAAGACTCCTATGATAGATTTCTACTTTTAGGGATTTTAGACGAAATTATCTGCTATTTTGAATTTTCATCTTAAGTCATATGGATGCCGTTAGTTCTGAACTGTCACTGTTAAGCACCTTGCAAAGACAAGTTATAATAAACTACGTAGTTTCATTTTGAATTTTCATCTCTAGGAATTTTGTCTTTGATCACTGCCCATTAATGATATTTACTGGAATTATACCACACACATGAATTGCCATTCATGTGAGTCGTACTAATCCCCTTAAAACAGAGTATCACTAGTACCTGTCCTCTTAAAATCTAGTATTACTAGTACCCATCCTCTTAAAATCTAGTATTACTCATACCCATCCTCTTAAAATCTAGTATTACTAGTACCCATCCTCTTAAAATCTAGTATTACTCATACCCATCCTCTTAAAATCTAGTATTACTAGTACCCATCCTCTTAAAATCTAGTATTACTCGTACCTATCCTCTCAAAATCTAGTATTACTCGTACCTACCCTCTCAAAATCTAGTATCACTAGTACCCATCCTCTTAAAATCTAGTATTACTCTTTGCTATCCTCTCAATATCTAGTATTACTCGTACCTATTCTCTTAAAATCTAGTACTACTCTTACCTATCCTCTCAAAATCTAGTATTAATCGTACCTATTCTCTTAAAATCTAGTATTACTCTTACCTATCATCTCAAAATCTAGTATTACTCGTACCTACACTCTGAAATTCTAGTATTACTCGTACCAGCCCTCTCAAAATCTAGTATTACTAGTACCTACCCTCTTAAAATCTAGTATTACTCGAACCTATCCTCTTAAAATCTAGTATTACTCTAACCTACCCTCTTAAAATCTAATATTACCAGTGCCTACCCTCTCAAAATCCAGTATTACCCGCACCTATTCTCTTAAAATCTTACGTTCTACGTAAGCAGCAACTCTCTCTCTCTCTCTCTCTCTCTCTCTCTCTCTCTCTCTCTCTCTCAGAATCCAAAGCATTCCTCACACCCAGCCACCTCACAATCTATCGCCTCTCTCACACCAACCCTCTTGATACGTACCATTTCTCGTACCTGTCCTCATAAAATCTGCATATCAGTAACTGATTCGTATTTCCCTTCTCAGCTGAATAAAGAACCATTTATGCCTCATTCTTTCACTCAACTCGCATCGGGCCAATGGCCTTTTTTTGCTCTTTTATTTTACTTTTTTTTTTCGTTTTCATTTTTACCTCCTTAGCGAAAACAACATTAACCTTGTTTTACCCGCACCATTATTTTTCCCCCTTTCCTCGCATCCGCAGGTATATTACCCCATGTCGTCCCTTCGGCCTTTTAACCTAACTCCTCCCCCCCTCCCGTCCTACCTATTCCCCGCCCCCAACCACAACCCTATCTGCTCCACCTCCTTTCGACTCGAGAAGATTTAGCCTCTCGTAGAAGACGTAATAAAAATTGTTCGAAGTGCTAGAACGACTAATAGAGTTTCTGGGGAGGGTATCGGAGCCGGCAGCAGCCAGATCGGCCACTCTAGGATAAAGAGAGAAATACAATACCTCCTTTTTTCTTCTTCTTCTTTCTCTTCTTCTTCTTCTTCTTCTTCTTCTCCGCCCGCGTTCCGATTTTATCGTCTTTCCCATTGGCCGGGGGCGCTGAAAGGGAAAATTATGTCGACTTCTAATGGGGTTTTCCTAAGGAAACACACTGCTAAGATTTTCATGAACCAACAAAAGGTCTCGAAGCTGAACAATGACGACGAAAAAATAAAAAAAATGGAGAAAAAAGTTTTTCTTTTTGGTCTTGAGAACGAAAAAAGTTCAACCGACGACAAGGCACAGCTGAACGGTGGTGACGCCAAGGGTCACTGGCCACGTTATGAGAAATTGGTAAGTCAAATTATGTCAGTATAAACTTGAATTGAAAAAAACTTGAACTGAAACTTCTAGTTTAACTTCCCACCGGTGCCTTTCAAGCTTACTTAGTTTTAATGTGCATTTTTGTTACCCTACTTCATTTTGAAATGCATGATTCATATTTGTTTCAGATTTTGTAAGCGTATTTTCACTCCTGATTCATGTAAAAAGGGATGTCTCCTCCCATACTTAAGTATGAAATGGTTCATTTTAGCGGACTTTGGCTTTCAAAATGATGTACGATTTCTTCCTTAGGTATATTCTATCTATGAGTATACACTCCTGTTTCATTAGGTATATTCTATCTATGAGTATACACTCCTGTTTCATTTAACACAAAGATTTTGATGTCTTATCTGAAGTACTATCCTACTTAGTTTTTAAAAGGATATTTCCACTCCTACTTAGTTTTGGAAAATAATGTCTTCTGTAATGCACGCGTAACCGTGCAATAGAAGAAAATAATAAGGGTAACATTTTAATCGGATTGCGTACCGGATTTCAGCGCCAATGAAAAGAGACAAACAAGTACCATGATGATTTCAGAGAGATAAGGAAGAAAGTTAACTAATACTGGCCTAAGTGTGAGTCCTGACGTCACGAAAATTTGGTAACTTTTTAACTTTATATGTTATGAATTTCACAACAGATATCAAGAGGTTGAAAATTATAAAAGAAAAGTTTAAGAAACTATTGTTTAATCTGTATCAAAGTTTGGATATATTTAATGAAATTGCATCGATCTGTCATGTTGATAAGTTTAACCACAACTGCATTTCATGTTCTTTTTCATTAGCCCAACACGTACAATTCAGCATTTAATTGTGAATAAGTACATACATTATTTCATACTTCTGTTTACGTACTAGCATTCTGCTATGCGGTAGCTTGCCTGCGGTAAGTTAAAACCTTTAGGCTTGTTCTATGAGAATGTATGAACATAAAAAAGAATAAAAATAAAAACCTCGTTCTAAAGACATCCTTTAATCTTGAAAACCCAACAGTTTCGAGCCACCCTCCGCTACTCTTCAGGTAAACGTAAAAACAAGAATACAGATAAATACAAACGACAACAAAGGTACATAGAAAAATAGCAATAAAAATAAATATATAAGAATCAACAACATAGAGATCACTTAAGTCACACTAAACTGGCCATTTAGTCTTTTAACAACATTAAAAAAGTTGGCTGCTTTCAAAACATGAGAAGTAACAAGAAGACTGATCGTTGACATTCATACTAGGGATTAACTTTAACAACAAAGATAGAAGAATACCAAGAACTGGTTACTTCTGTGGCGCTTAATGCTTTTGTCAGCATCATGACCGCCACGTAATCATTACGAACAAATTCCTTAACTATCGTAGTCCTCTAAACCCTCTCCATCCCCTTCCCTCCCCCTTCTCTTCATCCACCCCTCCGTCTACCAATCCACCTCTCTCCATTTCTCCTGAACCTATCAGGACCAACTCCATTCCCCTTATTTACCCCAAAAGACCATACTTCCCCCTCCTTTAACCTCCCACCCTACTCCCTCCGACCCGCCTAAATCCACACTCTGGTACACGCCCCTGATCCGCCAGTCTACTCCCGCCCTAAACCCGCCCGTCATACCAACCCCGAAGCAACCCCCCCTCCCCGAAACAATCGGCTTTTAACCGAAATAAACTCCTGATAACAATGTTGAAATCGATGTATTTTTAATGAGCTCCTTTGACCGCACGCCGTGGCGGGTAATTCGTAGCCAAGTAAACGCAGCCACAGGCAATGAAATGCTGCTGTATAAAGAAAATAAAAGTAGGAAACTTATTGGGAAAAAAAGGCAAAGAACTTTCAGAATATACAAGAGCGGCTTTTGGGGGAGCTGTGGACTTAAGAGTTAGCAGCGCGGTGTAAGATTTTTCGGTTCGACTTTAGCAAAGGTTTGTAAAAGTCCTATGAAAATATTTCTCCCTTCTCCTTAGAGAACACAGCTCTGTTACAGAGCAAGGGCGGGGCCGTATGGGATAAAGAGTCTCAGAGGAATCTGGTAAGGGCGGCTTTCTACGGAGGTTGGAGAAGACCTCAGAGCATCCTCTAGTTGCTAACCTCTATATGAGAAAGAGGCTCTGCAGAAATTTGGTAGGACCAGTAACCATCAGAAGAGGATGACACAACAGAATCTCGGAGAAAACCAGGTAGATACCCTTCCTTATGGGAAAGGGTCTCAGGGTTATCTGGTAAGGACACTAGGAATAGCATACAATACAGAATTTAAGCCAAAGGCCAAGCGCTGGGACCTATAAGGTCATTCAGCGCTGAAAGGGAAACTGACAATAAGAAGGTTTGAAAGGTGTAACAGGAGGAAAACCTTGCAGTTGCACCATGAAACACTTGTTACTGAGGATGGAAAGTTTGATGGAACAAAGAGAATATGAACAGAAATAGTGTAAAAGGGATGAAAGAGGTTGCAGTTAGAGGCCGAAGGGACGCTGCAAAGACCCTTCAGTAATGCCTACAATGCACCACGAAGGTGCACAGACGGTACTATCCTCCTACAGGGGTAAAGGCAGTAAGCTCCAGAATAAAGTATAGCAAGAGCTACTGAAAGTACTTTGTAAGACGAGGAGTGAGAACCTCTCAAGAAGAAGGGCGGCTCCCTATGGAGGGAGATGGAAGAGGCCCTGGGTGTATGTTGTAAGGGCAGCTGTGTGTGCAAAGATGAGGGCAAGGCCATGAGATATCTACTATGGACATAATTATACCTAAGGATTTAGAATAGATCACAGAAGTATCTGGTAGTGGAAGCTCCTGGTGGAAGGAAAAGGAGAAGGCCCAAGGAATATCTGCTAAAGGATATTGCCTTCCAGGAGGATAAGGACACATTTGGAATACCAGGTAAGGGAGCGTCTGCAAGAGGAGGAGGAGGAGGAGGAGGAGGAACATTCTGGAATATCTGCCGGGGCAGGCTGCATTCTGAAACAGGGGGAACTGATTATGTAAGCACTGGGACAGGACGGCTTCCTACTCCAGAAGGGAACTCCAGAAGGGAGAAGAAAAGTAGTCTCCGGAGTATCAAGTAGGGGCCTTTGTTTGCAGAAGTATGAGGAACTCACGAACTCACACCCTTAAATAGTTACAGTAGGACTGTAAATATTTTCTGAAGTCATCTAATAAAAAGAGCCCTAAAAACACCAAAAGGGTAAAATTATGGCGTTAATTTATTAGACTTATATATATATATATATATATATATATATATATATATTTTTTTTTTTTTTTTTTTTTTTTTTTTTTTTTACTGTAAAATATTTTCTTTTAGTAAAAATTTGAATGGTCCATCTAAAAGCTAAAGGATGCAAGAGTAAAACAAGCTGTTAGATTTTTTTACAAACAGATAAAAACACCAAAATGTTTTTGTTTTTGAATGAATGTTGGTAAAATTATCACCCATATTGCTTTCTTGTTATATTTATTAGACTGTCTTGGTATATTTTCATATATATATATATATATATATATATATATATATATATATATATATATATATATATATATATATATATATGTATATATATATATATATATATATATATATATATATATATATATATATATATATATATATAGATATATATATGTGTGTGTGTGTGTGTGTGTGTGTGTGTGAGCGCGTCTTTGCATGTATGTGAGTGTGTGTGAAAAGGTGGAGAGGTAAGTTCGCTGCCAGTGGTAAATGCCCGAGGGATTTCATAAGGGTTAAAACAATAAGTGAATGAAGAGACAAATAACTTAATAGTTTTAAAAGAGAGATATCTCATAAAAAGTAGATGGATAAAAACTGAGAAATAACTTGACTGCCTGAATAGAGCTGACATTAGAGTAACAACGCGGATTAATAAATTAAAAGATAAAAGATAAAAAGAAAAAAAAGAAAATGGAACTGAGATAATGAAAAGGAAAATGGACGCAAGTACATCTCAGAAAACGAAATTTACTCATAATAAGTAAAAAGAAAAAAGAAACAATCAGATGAAAATTTATACGAGTTATCATAACAAACTGAGATGTAATAAGCAAAACAACGATGAAATAAAAAAAAAGGTAAAAAGAAAACCTTATTAAGACCTATTCAAGGAACTTAGAGAAAAGTATTGTGTGATCAGAGGTAGTTAACGACCTCGCCTCACCGGTAAGAGACCCCGAGATCAATCACACGGGGAGAACAACTTGGGAACGCTTCGAGGAAATTTATTGTGTCCCTGTGGGCGTACCCAGTGAATTCGGTCACCCCAGTGAAGGATAAGTCTGGCAACTTTATTCCAAAACACACTTATTACGAACAGTAAGGTTAACATCCATCGTAACTACTACAATTTTACGAAAAAGGCTTGTGTGATTATATATATATATATATATATATATATATATATATATATATATATATATATATATTATAATGTATCTCAAATCTAAGAATTCCCAAGTATGGAAATCTTATATATCTAATGTCCTTTGGTATTTTGAAATTTGGGATCTGTATAATAAATGTTTTAAGAAGAAAGATTCTAATAAATTCTTGAAACATTGTGACTGGAAATAAACTGGAAAGTAAATAAACTGGAAAAAATAATACTGTAATAATATATATATAATATATATATATATATATATATATATATATATATATATATATATATATATATATATATATATATACATATTATAATGTATCTCAAAGCTAAGAATTCCCAAGTATGGAAATCTTATATATCTAATGTCCTTTGATATGATATTTTGAAATTTGGGATCTGAATAATGAATGTTTTAACAAGAAAGATTCTAATAAATTCTTGAAACATTGTGACTGGAAATAAACTGGGAAAAAATAATACTGTAAATACTGAATCCCCTGAATCCCCAGAACAAACCAAAAGAAGTCAAAACAGCTGTTATGATATTATACGTTAGATTGCCAAGGGTATTCATGCTAACAATTTCGTAAAGATATGTGGAAAAACTTAAAAAATGAAGATCTAATAAATAATGAAAAACCTAAGAAATGAAGACCTAGTCCAGTAAGTGTGGATTTTCTGGGGACTGAATAGAAGACGTGTTGTTATCTCAGCCACTGGTGGTGTCAAGGACATGGAGTGTGAAATTATTTCAATTTCAAGTGTGAATTTCATATCTGGACGTTGTGCGTTTAAATAGTCAAGGAATCTGCGGATACGCTCGACTTCTTTGAAATTAAAAATGTTGCGTCGATATATAGTCGATAAAACATCGGTTTAAATTCGGCTGGGCAGATGTTTTGTTATATAGTCTCCCGGTGACATGAGAAGGTGTTGACGCAGCAATAGAGACGTGAACCCACTGCTACTCCATCAAAACCGAGAGTATAGTTTAGTTTTCAAATGTGAACATTAAGCCCTTTGTAACTACATTAAGCGTGGTCTCCAGACGTTTGTTTTGGCCAGATTGGATTGTTCTTTCACCCTCGATATTACCTCAGATTCTATTTGTTGTTTCAGCACTTGGCTCACTTGTGAACATTCAATGTACCAAAGGACATTACACACATAAAAAAGCAGTTCTTAGGAACCTTAGCTTTGAAATAATAAAAGAAAAACCTTCAAAACATCGAAAAATGTCTACCCACTGATACCATATGGGTGTGTATATATATATATATATATATATATATATATATATATATATATATATATATATATATATATATATATATATATATATATATATATATATATATATACAGTATATATGCAAGACACTTAGGATAAATATAACAGACTTTTTAATACTAAGAACAGAAATGATAACACGAAGTTAAAACTCCCCAAAAATGAGAAGAAAACAGGAAAGGCAAGAATACATAGATTAAAACAGGACCCAAGCCTCCATAATCAAACTCTTTATTTCTTTCTTTTTTTAAAACTCATTTTACGGCAAGCTCATTTGCATAGATTTTCTTTTTCGCCCCGACAGAGAAAAAATATCCTTTTTTTATTCTTCTGTTTTCCTCGGCCGAGTCCTATACTCTATACATATTCCTGTATACTGTATTTCCCGGATTAAATGACTCGAAAGTAATGCCATTTCAGACGGAGAGTAAAAGAAATGGCTTCGGATTTAAACAGGCGGATCAAGAGTCGTTTCCGAACATTTCTTGGCAATGCAGCCGAATAAGCCTCAAGGCCAATGGCCGTTGTTTATTGGCTGGATGAAATAAATATTTTGCTGCCTTCGAGATTTGCATACACACGCAGACATACTTTTCGTTTTCCGTTTCCTGCTAATGGCTTCTCGCTTTCAGAGGTGGTGGCTATGGACCGCGATATCCTACTGCCTGAATATTTATATGTACGCATGTATGTGTGTGTGTATATATATATATATATATATATATATATATATATATATATATATATATATATATATATATATATATATATATATATATATAAATATATATATATATATATACATACATATTTATATATTTTATAATATATATATAGACATATAGATATATAGATACAGTTACTTCAAACATTGCATAAGTTATTTTTAATTTTCAATCATTATGGCACAAGTGGGAATAACTTACAACCCACTGGAATTATATGTGATAAATGCACTTTCCCTGATCACAGATAACTAACTGAATTAAGTCACTGTTTCCCGTGCTCCAAACCTATGAGACGAGGGTTCGAATCCAAGTTAAGATGGGAACTCTTAGCATAATTAACTCCCTTTGAGTGTGAAATATTCCCCAAATACGGTGAATTTAGTGTTAATAAAGAAATTGTGGCTGAATTTCTGAAAGATATACCGTTTTCCAAACAAAGCCGTATTCCTGAACTGAGGTTTGCGTTCTAGAAAAGAAAAGACAGTGTCACTGCCACATTTATATTCAAAGCTTATGTCCTGGATGAACCCTCCTGGGCAGAAAACTTCCGCAACATTACCTGATTTATAAACTTAAATAAAAGGCTCATGAACAGAACATCGAGCCCTGCTGTATTCACCGAACCATTCACCTTAATTTTGAAGGTTACGGAGCCTGCTTTCTATGCCATTCTTCAATATCTCATCATCTCACCATGCGAAACTGACATTCACACCGCACTTCCATATAGGAAAGTTGGCTCAACAATTCCTTCATATATTCCAACCTTGGCTTCCATGAACAAAAAAAATTTCCTCCCAGTCTTTTGCACACATTCTGCTACCTTCCTTGCTTTACCTATTTTGTGACTCACCTCGTTTCTTATCCCGTCACCTTTCGATATTTTAATTATAAACCCCTTGGCAAAGTATGAATCTACTGCTTTCAATCTTCTACCGTCCAAATCAACAAACACATATATACACAAACACACATATATAACATATAATATATGTATATGTATATAATTATACTGTTTCCCTTAACAGAAGGTGGCTTCAAAAATAAAACAAGACAAAGACCACCGCTACATTCAAACTGAATCCTGAATAAATCACTAATGCAGAAAACCCCCTCAACAATTGTTGCTTGATCACTACAGCAATCCTTTGAACATTCCATACGCACACTGCAACTGTCTTGAACACAGTCTTTCATATATATATATATATATATATTATATATATATATATATATATATATATATATATATATATATATATATATATATATATATATATATATATATATATATATATATATATATATATATATATATATATATATATATATATATATATATATATATATATATATATATATATAATATATATATATATATATATATATACACACATATAAATATATGAATATATACTGTATATATATAACACATATATATATATATATATATATATATATATATATATATAAACTTATACGTCTATTGATAGCCAATTGGTTAACTTCACTGAAAAGACGTCGTTCCTCAAGCATTCGCAGGTTCGAGTCCACCTGGGGACGGATCGCCCATCAATTATACATTCCCCTTCGGTGTTTATTCCGAGACTGAGTGAATCTGATATCAAACGACATATGTAGCTTAACGTTTGTGAATATAAAAAATGTCACAGTTTATGTGAATATAATATAATATAATAATATAATATATAATATAATATAATATATATATATATATATATATATATATATATATATATATATATATATATATATATATAATATATATATATATATATATATATATATATATATATGTCCAAGTAGGTGAGTCTCGACTCAGGATACAATCTCGAAGGCGAAGGGAAAGGGCACCATTGTTACAATTCTATTATTGTGCCGACGTTTCACTACGATTGCTATAGTCGCATTTTCAAGGCTGCAATGATTAAAAAACTTCTAACAAAAAGTCACATTAAAACATCGATATATACATATAAATTATAAGACAAATAAAAACGGGGGGAATAGGCACAGCACATACCTAAACCGTAGTAGTAACAAGACTAAAACAAAAGTTTTCTCAACAACACACACACACAGATATATATATATATATATATATATATATATATATATATATATATATATATATATATATATATATATATATATATATATATATATATATATATATATATATATATATTAAATTTAAATGTAAATGCACGCAACTGTGTGCATATTAGTCCATATGCTTATACAGTAAATACAATCATATCAAACGTCTTGACTGTTGACAATATATTTAAACAATATTCATCGACATTAGCTCTAACAATTTATTAAGACATCCTATTCATCTCTCAAACGGCTGCATATCGTACTATCTTCAGTTGAAGCCGAAGTTACAAAGGGGCCACCATAGAAGAGAATAAACTCCAATTACGTATTTTTCAACAAAGGGGGTTCGGACCCCCTTTTAGTAATTAAAGAGAATTTTCAAAACAGTTGACCCAAGACATCAAGGTCGGGGAAACACTGGCTTGGCTCTCCTCCAGGACTCTAATTTTCGAATCTTCAAATGAATTGCTGACGGGTCCCTGCTATCAATTTGGAGGAGGGAATTTACAGGATGCTTTCGGTTAAATGCAATCATTTTTTCTTCCCGGCTTTTACGGCTTATTTGGGTAATTTATAATTTATCCCGAATTAATTTTCATTCTTGTAACTTTATCTCTTATATTTCTTCCTTTTTCTTAGCACTGTTCGCGTCTTATTTTGTTGTGATTTTTATTTGTGTTTGCCATTTCCTTCTTTCCCTTTTCTACTTGTGAATATCCTATCAAGCAGACGCTTCCTTGGTAAACTAGTAAGCTTTGATTTTATTCCGCAAAAATGTTTCCACGTGGTGAATATCAATTACGAAAAATTTCAACCTTACTTATCCATATTTATTATGCGAACGGATTTTAGTTTGGCATTAAAATATACAATTTTCTAGAGACATCAGTCCAATGGGGCCGGTCGACATAAATGGACAGCCCAGACATGAAAAACAAGGTGAATAAGACGGAATGGGGGAGGGGGAGGGCAGAAGCAGAAAGTGATTTCCAAAGCTGGTTACAAATCATCAACCCATTTATTGCATCGCGTACTTTTTGCAACACGCGTGTATGTACACTTAACTAAAATTATACTTAACACATCTAAGGCAAAACGGGCCGACAGACTGAAAATCTTTTGCATAACTAAGGTATACTTAACTTTTTTGTATTCACGATATCACTATATATATTCTGCAACCCATTTTATGGCGATAGACATCGCAACAAATTTAAATCATAAACACTCTGAAACACATTTATGACATACCTATTTTGCAATGCATTTAATATTTTTAAACTCTGCAAAACACTTTAACATAATAATCCCTTTGTAACAAGCGAAGAGCCATCTCTCTCACATGAAAATTCTATAAGCGTTTCTCATCAAGATTTCAAACTCCGTTAACGAATTCATATCTCGAAAATCATACGATCTATATAATCCCATTCAAATATTAATTTTTCTATCCAAAACAATTTTTGCGGCTTTATCTTGTGTGTTTAACAAGTTTAAGGTGAAAAGTTTTCTAAACTTTAAGAATATTCTGTAATTTAATGTGACCTCATTCAAATAATTAAGTTTAATGAACAAATATATCTTACAAGATTATCTAGAAGTAAATCTAATTACAATATTGCCCCTCAAGAAAGCAACTTTCCTTCAAAAGTTGGGAATAGGATGAACGACCTATATAAACAAAACCCAGAATTCTTTTACTTAGTTAGCAACTATGAGGTCTCCTATTTTCCCAGTTGAAGATATTTCAAATGAAATCTTGATGCTAATAATTAAAGTCATAAACATTTCAACAAATTTAACACATCGTCATCTTTCTCCCATTTTCCAAGGGCAATTAAAAATTACTAACTCCCCTACTTACGCGTCTGCTTTAATATTAATTCACACAAAAACTTCGGCCTATTCCCCAAAGCGATAAATTTGACACTGATAATACAAAAACCTGAATAAATGAATAAAGCAACAAATCTTACCTTGCTTATTTTTCCAATAACATATCTTTAATAATTCACAAAAAAACTGACCATAAAAGCATTCATAAAAACTCACCTTTCCAAGTTTACTTACAATATAGCTCCAGAACCTAAGTTCTAAAACAGTTTACCGTAAGAAAAAAAAAAAAAATTTCAACAACTGGAACAAGCCTCACCTTTTATTCTCCCTTTCTTCCCACACAGTCGCGCCATCTATACAGGTCCGGAACCAGCTGGTGGGATCGCCGCTCAACTCCGACCTCTCGCTCTCCTGCGAGGTGGAGGCTCACCCCAAACCCATCACCTTCTGGAAGAAGAACAACAACGAGATCATGATCATTGACGGGTGAGTAGTCAACGGGAGTGTCTGTCTGTCTGTCTGTCTCTCTATTGGGTGATTTTTCTCTTTTTATTGGATACACTTGCTTTGGGCAAATGCAGAGTATAATTCTTACTACAGGGTGTTGTTTTTTCTTACTGGTGATTGCCTGGTTGGGTAATTAAAAGCAGAACCTAATTCTTACTAAAAAGGTATGTTTTTTTTTATTGGCGATTGTTGGGTTAGGTCAGTGAAACCAGATCATAATTCTTAATGCAGGGTGTGTGTTTCTGTTTATTTTTACTGGTGATTACTGGGGTAGGTGAGTCAAAACATTCTTTCTTTCGGGTACTTTTTAAAGGTGAATTTTGGGCTGAATAATTAGCGTAAATACAAATCAGTCATTCCTCTCATTTGGGGAAGGAGTTACGATGGGCGAGCAGAATTGGACAATAGCTCTTTCTATTTGGTATTTTTTTCTAGAGGTGACTGGTGGGTTGAGGGAATCAAGACGAAGAGTCATTCTTTCCTTTGGGAGTTTCTTATGGATTAATGTCATTCTCTTGACCTCTTTTATTTTTCTGTAAAAGAAAACTGAGATGGCTTTGTCTGTCCGTCCGCACTTTATCTGTCCGCCTTCAGATCTTAAAAACTACTGAGGTTAGAAGGCTGCAAATTGGTATGTTGATCATCCACCCTCCAATCATCAAATATACCAAATTGCAGCACTCTAGTCTCAGTAGTTTTTATTTTATTTAAGATTAAAGTTAGCCATAATCGTGCACCTGGCAACAATATAGAATAGGCTCATACACCATTATACAGAGACCACCGAAAGATAGATCTATTTTCGGTGGCCTTGATTACGCGCTGTACAGAAAACTCGATTGCGCTGAAGAAACTTCAGCTCATTTTTATTGTTTTTTTCATTTGTAAGATTTAGGCTAGGTAAGTAGTAACAAAGAGTGATTTCTTCTCATGGGAGTTTTTGTAGTGACAGAGAGTCATTCTCGCACTTGGTGTTTTTTTTTAAATGGGTAAGTGTTGACTTGGGTGAGTCCAGGCAGCAGAGTATGTTTACATTAAGTTTTTTTAGTCATGATTACTGGGTTGGGATTGTAACGTCATCATTTTTATTAGGCGTGTATCATATTTGTCTCTTATGGGCAAGTATTGGGTTGAGTAAGTAGGTACTGAGAGTATTTTCCACCGAGTGGTGTTGAGTTGCATGAATAGGGAAGGGGCCATTCTTTTTATGGAGTCTTCTCATAGTTACAGTAAGCTTCGGGCAGATGAGTAACTGGAGAAAGAGGTATTTCTATCAAGTATTTTTTATGGTTAAGAAACATAATGTGTACGGTAATACTGCATTATTGTTTTTGTTGTTGCTATAATTATTACTACTGATAAATATATATATATATATATATATATATATATATATATACATATACATATACATATATATATATATATATATATATATATATATATATATATATATGTATGTATGTATATATAATATATATATAATCAATACATATATAATATATATCCAATGAAACTATATATTATATATATACATATACATATACAAATGATCCCAATGAAATACTAACTAAATAAGTATATATATAAGAAATATATATATATATATAACCTCAAGACATGAAATTAAAAATTCCAATGAAATTGTTATTGAAAATGATCTCAATGAAATACTAACTAAAAAAATAATACATAAGAAGTAATAAAAAGACATAAAGAAAACAGGTAACAGAAAAATAACACAGGGAGTAATAAAACTAAATACAAAAAATTTGTGATAATAATCATATATATATATATATATATATATATATATATATATATATATATATATATATATATATATATATATATATATATACATACATGTGTGCGAGGTCGTACAACGGCATTTCGATAAAATCTCAGTAAGCCTTTGTTAATTTTAACTTAAAGATTAGGGGGCTAGCAGCTTCATCCAAAACGACTTCTTTGTAAAAGGAGTAAGGTGTCTATTTATGTATATTACATGTGGAGGTATCATAGAACACAGAAGAAGGGAGAGAGTTCATAGACTGGCGTTGGAACAGAGTGAGAATCTTTAATCCTTGCATGGTGACTGGAATTATATAGCCCAACGGGTGTTT
>NC_089794.1:37955697-37960697 GCF_040412425.1 Macrobrachium rosenbergii
CCTGATGTTTTTCCCGATCAGGCTGCTGCCTAACATACCAGCGAATTTCTTCCAACTTCCCAAGCCAGCAGTGTATATATATATATATATATATATATATATATATATATATATATATATATATATATATATATATATATATATATATATATATATATATATATATGCATATATTCACAAATATTAAGCTAGAGTCGTTTAATATCAAATTCACTCAACTTTGAAATAACATAGTAAATCACTGAAGGAGAATTTCTAAGTGATAAGCGATTCGTCGACTGAAACGTCGTCGCTTCCCGACCGTTCGGGAGTTCGAGTCTCCATGGTGACGAATCGTTCATCACTTATAAATCGTTTATCACTTATGAACTCCTCTTTGGTGTATGTATGTTATTCCCAAATTGAGTGAACGTGATATTAAACGACAATTGTAGCTTAATGCTGGCAAGTATAAAAATATTACATTGTATGTAACAAATAAATAAATGTGCATACACACACACACACACACACACACACACATATATATATATATATATATATATATATATATATATATATATATATATATATATATATATATATATATATATATATATTTGTAAGCCCCTTTCCTCTTGGGAGACCATAATATTCTCGTGAGGGCTTTTTTGGTTCTTGGTACGTTGTAATTTGTTGCTTACGTCATCGGAGTCAGAAAGGGATTTAATAAAAAGTGTAAATATATAACGGCCTGAGGGATTCAAGCCTGAACCTCTTGCTTGTAGGATAAGTATACTAACTGCTGGAAAACAAGGATTTTTGGAAGGTGCACTCAGTCGAAGCCTCTAGCGGTCATACTTACACGTACTGTACAACAGACAGATGAAATTACAGACAAAATTTAACGAATGACGGTAGCTGGCTAACCCTGTATGATAATAAAATGGGATTCTGACTGAACTATACAAAAGTCAGGGCCTTCATTCTCAGCGCCCTGATGATGAAAAGAGGTGCAAAGAATCATGACCATAAAAAAATAAAGTGATTAATCCTGATGGATCTTCAAAAATAAGGAACGGGAATGTAAGAACCTTCAATCCACTTGGTAAAACGATCAAGTTGTTACACAGAGTAGATTAAAAAGTGGCAAAATTGCTAGGCTGATGGAATGACATTTCTGATTTCTGAAGGAATAGATACTTATTTAAGGTACATACTTGAAAGTAAATGTTACTATGTATGACAAACTGATGTGCTGCGGTCATTTCAAAGCACTAGTGGAAATGATGGTTTAGAGAACTGTGTGGATACGAATGGCATTAGTGTGATAAACAACTATGGAATTGGAGCTGGCAGTTTTTGAATAACAAATGAACTTTTCGTTGGGATGGAAAAATATAATGAAGAGAAACATCCACCCAACAGCATGGACTTCTATCAGAAGTTACACAGTCTGAAAGATCGCTTTGCTATTCGTAAGATGCAAAAGTAATGTCCTCTTAATATACATTACAGATGAAGGGTAGATATACTACTGTAGGTAGCGACTCTCAACCTAGTGTAGCCTAAGTAAGAATTAGATTAAACAAGTAAAAAATGCGCCGAAGTTTCTTCGGCGCAATCGAGTTTTCGGTACAGCGTATAATGCTGTACGAAACTCTCAGCCACGGCCCGTGAAACTTTCAGCCGCCGCCCACGAAACTTTCAGCCACGGCCCGGTGGTGGCCTATGTTGTTGGCACCTACGATCATGACAAATTTTAACTTTAAATAAAAACTACTGAGGCTAGAGGGCTGCAATTTGGTATGTTTGATGACTGGAGGGTGGATGATCAACATACCAATTTGCAGCCCTCTAGCCTCAGTAGTTTTTAAGATCTGAGGGCAGACGGATAGACAAAGCCATCTCAATAGTTTTCTTTTACAGAAAACTAAAAATAATACTCCTAAATGGATTTTCCAGCACAAAAATGGTATTGGGGTTTGAGGAAAGATGTGTGGGTGAGGAAGAGGTTTAATTTACGATGCAGTAACCGATTCCAGGAACGAGAGTAATGTAACAATAATCAGTAGTGAAGGGATGTGAAGGGAAATGTGCACGTATCTACCAGGAATGTTATCATAAGGAAACCAAAACTGCAGCATGATAATGGATGTCAGAGGAAACTCCAGATGTGACTGAGAGAAGAAAAGAAGCCAAATTAACATGTGACATGTGCGGCACTGGGGTGTAAATTCAGTGTCAGGAGATTAAATAATACAACTGGGGACGCTTTTTCTACGCGAAGCTACTGACATTGGTCAATACACTTGATGGACGGGGTCAGAGAGCTACGTGTTAGTCAATTAATGAGATGACAGAGTGAGGCCAGAGTCGTAAAAAGATACCAGTGGAAGGTAAAAATGGAAACCTTTAACCAGAGACACAAATAGACGATAAAGAGACCGCTCCGAAAAACTACTGAATATAGCAATTCAACAAGTGAAGAGAATTTTCCAACAGAAGGAGGTTTACATCATGACACAGAAAAAAATGACATTAGATGAGGTTAAAAGACTTTTATAGCCTGTGCAGAAGATGATCTGGTACAAGAGATGTTTAATGCCAGACAGCAGAAACGATGAGGGCGCCAATGCAGGTCCTGATGGTCATGAAAACTTGGTAATTTTCAAGGTCCCAAAAGAAGCGATTTGGATGTGTGGTAACTGGAGGGTTGTGAATCTGGTCTCAACTGTTCTGTTGTTATTCAGTAACTTTTTTATAAGTAGAACCAGCAGTTCGCACTTTGCTGTAATATTCTGTTATTCACTATTAGACATGAAATGCGGCAAGCCACGAGATTAAAACTCTACAGTGCTAGTGTTTTGTACAATCTGCGGAAGTATTTGAGACAGTTTCATGCAATGTATTATGAAAGGTCATGAGATTCCTCATGAGTTTAAAGATAGTTGTGTGTGTGTGTGTGTGTGTGTGTGTTATGTTTGGTGGAAAATGGTGATCCATTTGAAGTTAGGACCGGTGTAATAAATGAAACAATTCTCTCACTTTTTCCTTCGTTGTAGATTTATAAAAGAAAAAGTATCCGTTTTAATGTTTGCTGGTATTAATTAAAATACATCTTCTCTATGCAGAAGTTATAAGAAAATGTAACTGGTACTAGACTGCTTCATCAGAAGGAGAGGTAGAGTAAAACTTAGTAACCGCATAAAAAATGAAATAATTATTATCAACGCGGAGGACTCTAGAAAGCGCCTAGGGCTGTAGAACGATAAAAGTGGTTGACAGGTTTATGCAATCAAGATTGCTTCAAAGAAAGAGGCGAGAAAAGCAGGCCCGGCAGCTGGAATGCTCAATCCTCTTAGGATAATATACTGTCGGAAACCATCAAAGTAAACAAGAATTTATAATTCTGTGGTTAGACGCGCGTCGCGGTAGAGTTCAACCGTGACAAATAGGAGAATGGAAGCATTTGAAAATATAGTTTTGAGAAAGGTATCAGGGATGAACTGACTGGACAGAGTAAACAACCAGATGGTAAGAGAACAACCAGATGGTAAGAGAAGTACCTACAGTGGAGATGGAAAACTAGTGCAAGAAATACCACAGTTTATACACACACACACACACACACACACACACACACACACACACACACACACACACACATATATATATATATATATATATATATATATATATATATATATATATATATATATATATATATAATTACAACGTCATCACCTCCAATACGAAGTGACGTAAAGGGTCTGTGAAATTCACCCACTCATGCTCATGTGCATTATCTTGCAAGAATCTCCACTGTTCTCCAGCCACCCTACTATCAGTTTTCATCCAGTTAGGTCCAGGTCTTACATCTCTTTTGGTGGCCACAGGAGACCAGCTGACACAATCACGCCCTATTCTCCCAACGGATGTCCGAGAGACATGTCCGCACTATCCCCAGCTCCCTTTCATCATTATCTCATCTAAATATGGAACTTCCGTAAATTCCATTATGGTATGATGTTTAATCTACTCCTGGAAATTGACTTCAATCTCTCTCTCTCTCTCTCTCTCTCTCTCTCTCTCTCTCTCTCTCTCTCTCTCTCTCTATATATATATATATATATATATATATATATATATATATATATATATGTATATATATATATATATATATATATATATATATATATATATACATAAATACAGTATGTATGTATGCATGTATATATTCACGCACGTAAAAACATTTCACAACACTACACACAAATACATGCATATATTCCAGAAGATAAAATTCCCAAAAGTAAACAAACACCCTCCTGCACCACACACAAACACACACCTGTCCTCCGATTCCTTCGGGCGGAGCAAAACCCGATCATTTTATTCCCCGGACTTCCCTCATATCATTTCTGGCTAGCTGTTGTTGTTGTAGTACATTTGCTCCACAATTCTAAAATTAATTCTGGGAGGTGAGGCGCCACTTTTTTTCCCCCCCTCTTTTTTTTTTTATAATTCCCCAGGTGAGTGCAGGTGGGCGACTTCTTCTTATTTAATATGTACCGCCAGGTCATTTTTGGCTGCTCGTCCGAAGAGGGACGCCGGTTTTTTACGCGACCCGGCCGATGGAAAGCGTAATGCATTGTTGTCTGATTAATTTACATTTTGGGAAAGCTGCCGCTGTTGCTGCAGCGATCTCGCGCGTTTGGTTCGCGTTTTAATTCTGACTTCTTTTTTATTTTTTTTTCAAGAGCGGGTTTGATTTTTTTTTTATTGGGATAATCGTTTGCTGTGGGTATGTGTCTGGGTTTTGGATAATTTATTCATTTGTATTTTTTGTTGGTCAGTCCCAAATGGTTATCTATGGACTTACGGGGTTGTGAAATGTGGTACATAAACATCGTAGACTTAATCCACCTAACCAATTGGTTTCTTTTATTAATCTTAATGATAGGCTTTTACATAATAAGTAATTCTTTGCGCAGATAGACACACACATATACGTATGT
>NC_089794.1:37965697-38008197 GCF_040412425.1 Macrobrachium rosenbergii
TTTAGTTCAGAATAATCCACTCCCCTTCCCTTCCCCATCTGACCAAGATATTCGCCTCGTAAGCGGGGTAATGTTAGCAATCTCATGGATTATAGTCTGGGTTAAACTCTGATGATCATCAATAATCCAAAATTTCTATTACTGTCCAAAACCAGGTTATTCACTAGGAGTTGAAGGGGGCCCTGTGACAATTACTTTAAGACGCTTGGGTTGGGCGGATATGTCACTAACGTTTTCTACAACTGCATGATATTTCCCATAGTCACTTGTTTTTGGTAGATGAGTCACTGACATTTCCCACAGTCACTTGCTTTTGGTGGATGAGTCACTGACATTTCCCACAGTCACTTTTTTTGGTGGATGAGTCACTGACAT
Source organism: Macrobrachium rosenbergii (assembly GCF_040412425.1). Classification (NCBI taxonomy): domain Eukaryota; kingdom Metazoa; phylum Arthropoda; class Malacostraca; order Decapoda; family Palaemonidae; genus Macrobrachium; species Macrobrachium rosenbergii. The sequence goes on from NC_089794.1 coordinate 37,966,073, forward strand.
TTCCCACGGTCACTTTTTTTTGGTGGGTGAGTCACTGACATTTCAACTGTTTTGATGAGTGACTCACTGATAATAAATGATATTTCCCACAGTCACTTGTTTATTGATGAATGAGTCACTGACATTTCTTACAGCCACTTGTTTTTTGATGAATGAGTCACTGACATTTCTTACAGCCACTTGTTTTTTGATGAATGAGTCACTGACATTTCCCACAACCACTTGTTTTTGGTGGGTAAGTCACTGACATTTCTTACAGCCACTTATTTTGGTGAATGCGTCACTGACATTTCTTACAGCCACTTGTTTTTTGATGAATGAGTCACTGACATTTCTTACAGCCACTTGCTTTTTGATGAATGAGTCACTGACATTTCTTACAGCCACTTGCTTTTTGATGAATGAGTCACTGACATTTCTCACAGTCACTTGTTTTTTGTTGAGTGAGTCACTGATATTTCCCACAGCCAATTGTTTTTTGATGAATGAGTCACTGACCCTTCTTACGGCCACTTGTTTTTTTCATGAATGCATCACTGACATTTCTTACAGCCACTTGTTTTTTGATGAATAAGTCACTGACATTTCTCACAGCCACTTGTGTTTTGATGAGTGAGTCACAGTTATTTCCCACAGCCACTTATTTTTTGATGAATGAGTCACTGACACTTCTTACGGCCACTTGTTTTTATGAATGAGTCACTGACATTTCTTACAGCCACTTGCTTTTGATGAATGAGTCACTGACATTTCTTACAGCCACTTGTTTTTTTATGAGTGAGTCACTGATATTTCTTACAGCCACTTTTTTTTCATGAATGAGTCACTGACACTTCTTACGGCCACTTGTTTCTTGATGAATGCATCACTGACATTTCTTACAGCCACTTGTTTTTTGATGAATGAGTCACTGACATTTCTCACAGCCACTTGTTTTTTGATGAGTGAGTCACTGTTATTTCCCACAGCCACTTGTTTTTTGATGAATGAGTCACTGACACTTCTTACAGCCACTTGCTTTTTGATGAATGAGTCACTGACATTTCTTACAGCCACTTGTTTTTGATGAGTGAGTCACTGACATTTCCCACAGTTTTTATGAATGAGTCACTGACATTTCTTAAGGCTACTTGTTTTTGATAAATGAGTCACTGATATTTCTCACAGCCACTTGTTTTTTAATGAATGAGTCACTGATTTTTCCCACAGCCACTTGCTTTTTGATGAATGAGTCACTGACATTTCTTACAGCCACTTGTTTTTTTATGAGTCACTGATATTTCTCACAGCCACTTGTTTTTTGATGAATGAGTCACTTACATTTCTTACAGCCACTTGTTTTTGATGAATGAGTTACTGATATTTCACACAGCCACTTGTTTTTGATGAATGAGTTACTTACAGTACATTTCTTACAATCACTTGATTTTGGTGGTTGTGTCACTGACATTTCCCAGTCACTTTTTTTGGTGGGTGAGTCACTGACATTTCCCACAGCCACTTGTTTTTTGATGAGCGAGCCACTGACATTTCTTACAGTCATTTGTTTTTGGTGGTTGAGTCACTGACATTTCCCAGTTTGTTTTTGAATTACTGACATTGCCCCACAGTTACGTGTTTTAATAAGAGTCACTGACATTTCTTTGTTTTTGGTGAGTCACTGACATTTCCACAGCCACTTGTTTCTGATGAGTGAGTCACTGACATTTCTTATTCACTTGTTTCCGGTGGGTGAGTCACTGACATTTCTTACAGCCACTTGTTTTTTTATGAATGAGTCACTGATATTTTCCCACAACCACTTGTTTTTGGTGGGTGAATCACTGACATTTCTTACAGCCACTTTTTTTGGTTAATGAGTCACTGACATTTCTTACAGCCACTTGTTTTTTTGATGAATGAGTCACTGACATTTCTTACAGCCACTTGCTTTTTGATGAATGAGCCACTGACATTTCTTAGTCACTTGCTTTTTGATGAATGAGTCACTGACATTTCTTACAGCCACTTGTTTTTTGATGAGTGAGTCACTGATATTTCCCACAGCCACTTGTTTTTTGATGAATGAGTCACTGACCCTTCTTACAGCCACTTGATTTTGATGAATAAGTCACTGACATTTCTCACAGCCACTTGTTTTTTGATGAGTGAGTCACTGTTGTTTCCCACAGCCACTTATTTTTTGATGAATGAGTCACTGACACTTCTTATGGCCACTTGTTTTTTTATGAATGAGTCACTGACATTTCTTTCAGCAACTTGCTTTTTGATGAATGAGTCACTGACATTTCTTACAGCCACTTGTTGTTTTATGAGTGAATCACTGATATTTCTTACAGCCACTTGTTTATTGATGAATGAGTCACTGACACTTCTTACAGCCACTTGTTTCTTGATGAATGCATCACTGACATTTCTTACAGCCACTTTTTTTTTTATGAATGAGTCACTGACATTTCTCACAGCCACTTGTTTTTTGATGAGCGAGTCACTGTTATTTCCCACAGCCACTTGTTTTTTGATGAATGAGTCACTGACACTTCTTACAGCCACTTGTTTTTTGATGAATGAGTCACTGACATTTCTTACAGCCACTTGTTTTTTGATGAGTGAGTCACTGACATTTCCCACACCCACTTGTTTTTTGATGAATGAGTCACTGACATTTCTTACGGCTACTTGTTTTTTGATAAATGAGTCACTGATATTTCTTACAGCCACTTGTTTTTTAATGAATGAGTCACTGATTTTTCCCACAGCCACTTGTTTTTTGATGAATGAGTCACTGACATTTCTTACAGCCACTTGTTTTTTTATGAGTTACTGATATTTCTCACAGCCACTTGTTTTTTGATGAATGAGTCACTTACATTTCTTACAGCCACTTGTTTTTTGATGAATGAGTTACTGATATTTCACACAGCCACTTGTTTTTTGATGAATGAGTCACTTACAGTACATTTCTTACAATCACTTGATTTTGGTGGTTGAGTCACTGACATTTCCCAGTCACATTTTTGGTGAGTGAGTCACTAACATTTCCCACAGCCACTTGTTTTTTGATGAGCGAGCCACTGACATTTCTTACAGTCATTTGTTTTTGGTGGTTGAGTCACTGACATTTCCTAGTCACTTGTTTTTGGTGGGTGAATTACTGACACTGCCCCACAGTTACGTGTTTTTAATAAGAGTCACTGACATTTTGCAGTCACTTGTTTTTGGTGAGTCACTGACATTTCCCACAGCCACTTGTTTCTGATGAGTGAGTCACTGACATTTCTTAGTCACTTGTTTCCGGTGGGTGAGTCACTGACATTTCCCAGTCACTTGTTTTTGGTGGGTGAGTCACTGACATTTCCCACAGGCACTTGTTTTTGATGTGTGAGTCACTGAAATTTCCCACACTTGAAGGGGGCCTGTGACAATTACTTTAAGACGTTTGGGGTGGGTGGATATGTCACTGACGTTTTCTATAACTGCATGTGCTGTTTGGTAATGTCCTTGACATTTCCCACAGTCACTTGTTTTTGATGACTTACTGAGATTTCCTACAGAACTGTTTTCGCTAGTTTGTCACTAATGTTTCCTACAGACTCTTCCTTGTGGTGTGTGTATCACTGAATTTTCCGCAAGATTTCTGGTTTTAGTGGGTACGTTCCGGCGTTTGCTAACAAAAGCAGTTTTAAATGTGAGTGTCACTGAAACTTTGTAAGACAGTGTTTTTGACGGGTTGCTAAGTGTGTTCCCTATGCATCATACAGATTCTTAATTTTGTTACGTTTAACACTTAACGGTGCTAAAGACATTTTCTACTGGTGGGTAGGCCACTAACGTTTCCTACAGACTGCTGTTTTCGCGCTCATTACACTGAAGGTTCCTGAAAACATTTGTTTTTGGCTGGAAGTGTCCAACGGACTGTTGTTTTTTTGGCAGATATGTTACCAGCACTTCCTACGGATATTTGTTTTTGCTGGGTATGTCACTGACGTTCTCTGTAGACATTTACTCTCGCTGGGTATGTAATTGACTTTTCCTATAGATACTTGTTGTTACTGGGTATGACACCAACGTTTCCTATCGACGCTTGTTGTTGCCGAGTCTATCACTAACACTTCCTACTAACACATACTAAAACGCACTAGTTCCTGATGTCACCATTTTCCCAAATTATTCGTTTGGTTTGTCACTGGCGCTTCTAATATACATTTGATTTTTTGTATCTATCACTGAAGTTTCTTAAGAGACTAAGAGACATTTGTTTTTGGGGCTTATAACTGTTGCTTCCTACAGATACTATTTACTGTTCATTATACCTGAAGTTTCTGAAACATTCATTTTTGTTGAGCGTGTCATTGCTATTCCCTGTAGACCTCGTTTTAGCTGCTTGGTTTGTTACTGACGTATTCTACAGAAGCTTGTTTTTGATGTATCACTCAAGTTTTCTAAAATTTGTTTTTGCTGGGTATGTTACTGACGTTTCTGCAGAACGCTTTTGTTTTGCGTATCACCGAAGTTTCTCGGAGGCATTTGTTCATGGTGGCAAGTCACAGACATTTCCTGCAGACACTTCTTTTTCGAGGTATGTCACTGACATTCCTATATTCACTTGTTTTTGGTGCTAGTATTCTGGCTTGTCTTGTAGATATTACTTGCTTAGGGGATATCACCCACGTTTCCTACAGAACCTTAATTTTTTTTTCGGGGTTGAAAGTTTGTGTATCATTGATGTTTCCAAAACCCATTAGTTTCCTCTAGACAACTGTTTTTAGAAGGATATCTTAATAACGCTTTCAAATAGTAGTCTATTAGTGACTGGTAAGTTACTCTAACCTCTGAGAGGAATAAACCTGTGTCACGGTAACTGATGAAAGTTAGTACTACATCAGGAACAAGAGACCTCACACGAGGTAATACCTTCATCATATCATACAACGCCCCTCTATGCAGACGGAGGTACATGCTTTGTATATATGATGAAAATCCATGTATGATGAAAACTAAATTACCCTGCGGCCAATGAAGAATTAGAGGAATTTATTTTTGGTAATAGAAATGCATTTCTCGTTGTAATGTGGTTCGGATTCCACAATAAGCTGTAGGTCCCGTTGCTAGGTAACCAGTTGGTCCTTCCACGTAAAATAAGTCTAATTTTTCGGGCCAGCCCTAGGAGAGCTGTTAATCAGCTCAGCGGTCTGGTTAAACTAAGGTATACTTAACTCCATCAACCTGCATTTAGTTGCTCAATATATGGTGAATGGCCGCGGGTTCTTGTTCTCAAAGGTTGAACAATACTAAACACCACAATCAGAAAGATGGGTTTCATGCAACAAACAACTAATCTCCATCCAGGTCTAACTAATGCAAACCTCTGGGCAGGAATACCTAATGAATGGTTTCTTCCAGTTTCATTCAAATCTATTCGTATGTTGTCGAGATATTTACACAAAGCACACAGACACACACAGAAGAGAAATAATACAACATTGCCGCCCCTCAACTTTGGTAGTGGTGATAATTAGGAAAGATTTACCTTGACCCCATTAGCAACTTCACAGTGATCTAGCTTACAGCATGGATCTGTTAGTGTACATACACTGCTCGGCCTTATAGTCCAGTCTCTCTTTATAGCTGCATTCTGAATGTGAAGAGTTGGTTAAAGTTCTGTATATATATATATATATATATATATATATATATATATATATATATATATAGCATTACCGTGCGGTGGCATCCGCGGTCAAAAACGCTTCGTGTGAACGATTACAGCGTTAAACGAGCGGTGGCCGCCGCGGTTAAAAACGCACTGTGTGAACCTACCCTTCGTCCAGTCTCTCTTCATAGCTGCATTCTGAATGTGAAGGGTTGGTTAAAGTTCTGTTTATGTTGCGGTTTAGGAGATGTGGTGACGATTACCCGTTACTCTACAAACACTTGCATATTAAGTGAACGCTCTGGAGACAGTCAGACTGACAGACATAGGTTGTTGCAGTATAATTCAACCAAATTCGCCCTTTCTGTTAAATGCAGAACTAAGAACTTACCTAATCATACGGTACTGCTGCGATCAACGATCTATATGAATATGCAATATAAACAGATTCTTGTGACTATGCAGCCATTAATAGGAATATGAAGAAATCCAACTTGTACACACAGATTCCTGGGATTACGAAGATTCCTTGGCAACAACTAAATATTCATGGTAATTAAGCCGTTTCCAAAGATTCACAGAGTGCCCAAGAAATCTAAACCATATGAAAAGATTCCTCGATGACAAAAGAATCCTACCAATTGCAAAGAATCTAAAAGTGCCAAAGGTATGTTAGCGATATGAAATGAAGTTAAACAATAAGCACATTCCAAGTGTCCAGGGAATACTGGCGGCATTTAAAAATTCTAACCAGTATGCAAAGAGTCCTAGGATTATTCACGGAATCTAAACTAGATGCGAAGATTTTGAGAGTGCTTAAAGATAACAGATTCTAAACAATAATCAACGATTCCGAGAATGTTCAAAGAACCTAGCAATAAGCAAATATTCTAATCAATACCCAAAGATTACTGACAATATTCAAATGTTCCACGAACATGGCGAATGAAAAAACGGATATTTTTTTGATAAATCTCTTGAATGTAATATATATATATATATATATATATATATATATATATATATATATATATATATATGTGTGTGTGTGTGTGTGTGTGTGTGTGTGTGTGTGTGTGTGTTTATGTATGTATGTATCTTACTTAACTCTACATCATTCATTCCTGCGAGGTTATTAAGATCCCTTTATTTCTCATATCATTACACATAATAATGATAATACTAATTTTGGTTAAATAATTTAAAACCGTTTCCACCTCAACAAACGAAATTCCCAACAGAAATAACTCCATACTACAACTTTAGAAGCAACAGCCCCATAAATAGCAAAATCTGGTAACTCAGCCAACAGCTATGTTAGGCAACCTTGTCACGAATTTTAACATAATCCCCTCAAACGTAAAAGAAATAAAAAAAGACAAATGAAACTAGGTTCTGCGTACACCCATTCAATTATCGAAAACAACGGCGTACTCTAATTAACCACCTTATATTATTACGCGGCATTACGGTACAGAAATCCGCCTGTAATTCGGGCATAAATAGTCTGATTACCAGATACTTCCATACTTCCAATTACGTATTACTTTCATGACACGTCGTTAGACCGCATATTTCAACTGCAACGGGCTATCACCAACCTCATGCATTTAACAGCCCTCCAAAATGAGAGGGACTAATTAATATATGGCATTTCCACACTCCACGCTGCTTCCATCCGCTTTAATTTCCCAGCGCCCGATAAATCTACGGGATCAAACGCCGCATTTGGATCTATTATTTATTTATTTTGTTTTTTTTTAATGTCCGCCGCCCAAAACGTTTTGCGGGATGAAGCGCAACCAAGACTTTAATATGCATTTAGAATGCGGGTCCGGATACAACGAGACAGGAGAAAATATTCGCGTAATAACATTCAACTCGTTTTATTCCCTCGCCCTGATTAGTCCGATAAATCTACGCGTGTGATTCATATTTGTAACGTCCTCTTTCCCAACCTGAAATTTCAGTACAATGTAAAAGATTTAAGTGTACGCTCAACATGCGTGCGTTGCTTTACACCGAGAAATAAGTACAAATGTACTATAAAGCTACAAATATCTCTTCTCAATTCTGAACTGGCTAAAACAAGTAATGCAAGAAACCCATATATTTTAAGTGCAAGTATCTGGTTTCCATCTAACAATTTACGGGGCCATTCGCCCGTTCTGGCTTTATCATTAAATTTCCGCTGTCTAAAAACAGTGTTCAGGGTCCACAGCGCCAGCAATACTCATTTAATTCAAAAGACTTTAATAGTGGCGTTTGGTGTACAGGTATAATCTGTTGCCCTCAACCAATATTCTAAGAAATCTACGAGACTTGGCGTCCCAATTTATTCAGTATTTTTTCTGACATGTGAATTTGGTGCTTAACTCCATAATTTAAATGGCATGTTATTTCATTTTCCATTAAAATTCTAAATGTCCAAACTTCAAAAAAGTCCATTCACTTGATAAACTAGCTTTCATAGGAGAGATAGTCACCATTTTTTTAAATAAAAGGAAATTGGGCCTCCAACTCTAAATTAATAACTTTCATATCGAATTTATATATCAGTTAAGAATAATATATTAGATGTTTATGGTAACTTTCACTGATATCTAACGGATATGACAACTCACATGGGTCAAATTTTGCAATGGTCTTAATGCAGATTCCATCAGTCCAAACGAAGTTTGATACATACGAGTAGAAACTAGATCTCTCCCAAAATATTTAAACATGTATGTGACACACACGTATCGCTATTTATTCCATCAGGCCGAAATACAAGGTGAGAGAGAAAACCCACTCGTACCACACAAACATGACCCTGATCATCCGTGACCTGAAGAAGGAGGACATAGGAACCTACACCTGCGTCGCCCGCAACTCGATCAGCACGGCGGAGGAGCAGATCAGGACCTACGAGATAAAACTGCCCACTCCTAGTAGACCCACCACGGAGTCCGGACCCCGGGGGGGTGGGGATACCTTTGCCAAAGCCCTCGACCACGGGGCGCAGTCTTCAGGTGAGTTCTGCTAATAAACTTTTTTGTGAAGGTAAGTTATAACATTAAGAAGTCTTTTGAGTTAACACCTCTGCCACACCATCAGTTTAGAATTTCTATAGTCTTGACACTGGAGGAAGGGCCCAGTCATCAAGTGAACGTGACCTCGATCACCTGGCGCTGTCCCCAGGAGAACAGGGCAGAGAACAGGGCACAGTCCTCAGGTGAACAGGGCCTCAATCAACGGACACAGTCCTCAGGTGAACTCTTTCAATTAAACTATTTTATGAAGGTATGTTGGAGTATTGTTAGAACACTTCTCCCACATCCGTGAAGTTTTATAGCCTGAAACCGTTAGAGGATATGACTGGTCTGCCAAGACCCTTTGCCACTAGTGGCCACCCTCAGGTGAGGTCTATTAATTAAGCTGTTTACCCAGGCATGTAAGCGTATCAAGAGGCCCTTTTGTTCTAACATCTCTGCTGTGCCATCGTTTTAAGGTTTTCTATAATTTTCTACATTTTCACAAATAGGTCATCCTTAATTCTGCTCTCTCCATTTATCCATACCAAGTGGTTTTACAATTCAGTGACTACATTCATTTCCAGACAGCTTTTATTAGTAAAGATTTCTAACATTATAGACACTTTTAGAGGTAGACCATGAAACAAAAGATGGCAGTAGTAGCATTATTTACTGCAGTAATTCATCTGATGGTAAAGTGATGTACCTCTGCTGGCTAATGATTCTTCCATTTCCTGACAAAACCTGAAACTTGTTCTTCAGTATGAGTGATAAATCAATGTCCTCCATAAGTTTATTTAGTGTTACTTTACTGTTGTAAATACTAAAATTAAAACAATCCCATACAAAAGACCATTTACAACATCCAATTACATCTGAATTATCACTTCCAGGTAAGCGCAAGACGTAGGTCAATGGCAAAAATATTAAATTAAACTTTAATCTATACTTCCAAGTCCCGACAAGCGACAGGTATACAATTTAAAAATCCAGTTACCTTAAATCTATACTTCCAAGCCCGGAAAAGACACAGGTAGACGACAGCAATATCCAGCTAAACATTAACTATCCTTCCAAGCTTGCACAATTAACTTTTATGTATTCCTCTAGGTCTGCACAGGATGTGGGTAGAGAAAGAGCAATATTCAACTAAACTTGATCGACCAATGATAGGTCTGCACAGGATGTGGGTAGAGAAAGAGCAATATTCAACTAAACTTGATCGACCAATGATAGGTCTGCACAGGATGTGGGTAGAGAAAGAGCAATATTCAACTAAACTTGATCGACCAATGATAGGTCTGCACAGGATGTGGGTAGAGAAAGAGCAATATTCAACTAAACTTGATCGACCAATGATAGGTCTGCACAGGATGTGGGTAGAGAAAGAGCAATATTCAACTAAACTTGATCGACCAATGATAGGTCTGCACAAAACCCAATAAGGAAGAGATTAAAATTTACTTCAACCTTAATCTATACTCCCAGGTCTGTGCAAGACGCAGATAGGAGACAGAAATGTTTGATTAAACCGTAATTTATATTTTCAGGTCTGCACAAGACCTAGAAAAGAAGAGAATCAAATTTAATTCACCCTTAATCTATATTTCTCAGGTCTGTAAAGACCCAGAAAATTAAAGAGCAATATTTAACTCAGTCTTAATCATTTAATTCCAGGTCTGCACAAGACGCAGGTGGACGAGAGCTACACGTTTGAAAGCCCCGTCGACACCTCACACAACCCTTACCTGAAGGGCAAACGGAAGGACTTCCAGTACAACCTGGAGGGTTCCGGAACCCCGCACCAGAATCCTCATCGGCCGAACGAAGTTTCGGGCGGAACCTCGAACCTCCTCAGGACTCTCTCCTCCTCCTGCTCCTCCTCCTCTGTCCTTCCTCTTGTGCTTCTCTTTGCTCATGTGTTTTGAACGGGGGCGCCTCGCCAAGACAGTGGCGACGTCTAGAACTGTAGTATTTTTTTTTTTTCCTAAAATATTAATATTGATATCATCAGGCTGGATATACACACGGAATTCTTCCCGGGGAATCCTTTCGCTTTTTCAAAACAGTCTACGAATGTAATTTGTTTCTTCCAAAAGTAAATAATTAATTGCTTTTTATCGCACTTTACAAAGATGACAAGCAATGTTGTACCTTTTCATTTCTTCAAAAATAAAAAAGAAAGAAAATACCTTCACCGATCATCGTATCAACGTGGTTCACTGAGCGAGCACCTGTGAAATATCCGGGGGCGAATTCGTGTGTACCGCTAGCCTGGTCTGTGTCGGTAAACACGTCGTTAGAGGGTTTGATTCCGTTCTTGATCTTAGCCAGTGTCCATTAGAGCTCATGAGGAGAGGAGGAGTCGAACTCTTAATAATGCCGCTACTCTGCCGACGCTTCTTTTTTCCCGATGCGCTTTTTGAATCGTTTATATCATCATCAATCTCTTCGTGTGGATGAAGCCAGCTCACTCGTTGTTCCTCGACAGAAGCTTTTGGGTCGCCTCTCCCCGAGGCAGGGAGAGGTCTTCTGTGACGTCCAGAGACATACACAGGATCACTCTATGAAACAGCCGATGACAGTTGTCGACAAGAACTTCCGATGATGACCAGAACTAGAAAGGCCTCTCGAACTGAAGTGCGTCTTGTGAAAGAAGCTTCTATAAGGAACTTGGTGTGAAAAGAACGATTCCAAATAACAATAAACGTTTCGCGGTTCCGGGGGTCTTCTTTTGTCAGTGTTCTCCTTCCCCGCGGCTGTAAGCACTGGACGTGACAGAAGGCATCTCAGAGCACCCCATGGCTATGAACTTATCAATGCGAAATAGCAGACACTGAGCCAATTTCTTCTCAATACCTCAATGCCGTGAAAGTGTTTGGAAGTCAGAGCGCGTTCCATGACTCGTCAATGTCGAATTTACTTGCCGAACTGAAGGGTTTAAATTTCTATTCATCAATTTCAAGACGATTGCAAAATTTCTTGTAAGCTTCCTTTCTAATAAATTTTCTACACAACGAAAGGAGAGTAGGATATGCTTAATTTGTGTACGTGCAATCTATGCACCTCTTTTTAATAAGGACAGTAGAATATATCTAATTTGTGTATGCACCCCTTTTTAATGACAAAAAAATTCACAAATATGATAAAATTATAACGAAAACTTTAGTTAAAATAAAAGCGACCAAGCATTCCTGTTAAACATTTTTTTCACTACACTGGACTTTCTACAATTCCATACGAAAAAGACAGCTAAATAAAAGTTTTATACTCTTACTTAAACAGAAACATTTAGAGTGCAGATGATTACTGTCAATGTATCTGTCAAAACAGTCAAGGATTATTTGCCTGTGCGTGTTCTAACTGATCACTACTTATTGAATTTGCCACAATCTCTGAGGTCAAATGTTACTGTTAATGACTGTTTCATACAATTTCATACATTTTCATATCACTAAAATTTCACCAGATTTTTAAAATTTTTCTTCTCTCTATCAATATATGCTTGAGGTGTAATTAAGACAAAGAAATGTATTCTCTCTTTCTCTCTCTCGCTCTCTCTCTCTCTCTCTCTCTCTCTCTCTACATAAACACACATACACACACACACACACACACACACATATATATATATATATATATATATATATATATATATATATATATATATATATATATATATATATATATATATATATATATATATAATCTACTTTATTTTGAAGCCTCATAATAAGCACTTCACGTCCTTCCTCTGATTTCATATGAACATTTCCATACATTAAAAAAAATAGATGAAATAAATAAATAAATAAATAAAAATGCAAACAAGGAAACCCAAGTACGGCAAATAAATTCGCGAAGATATCGAACGAGAAACAGAACATAAACAATGAAGGGTTCTGACATATGTCATGGCATCTTTTATTTGTAAAAAAAAAAAATAAATAAATACAAAAAAAATCCTTAGAAAAAAAAAATCACTTTTGTGTTGTTAGTTCCGCCGTTCGACGCTAGAGAGTAGTGTGAAGTAAATAAAAAAATTAATAAATTATTATAAAACTGCGCTTTTACTGTTCGTCAGTGATTATTGAATGTAAATATTAAATTTGCCACAATAGAAAAATAAAAATTATATATATATATGATATATATACGATGTAAGGTGTAAGACTTATATAAAGAGCTGGTTTATGTAGAAATTGATAAAAAGGACAAAAACTATATATCGAGAACATTCTCCTGAACACTGTTGAAAAGAGTACAGAGTGATGTTACGAGTTGAATATTTATACAATTTATTATGAAGTGTGGTGATGTTGATGGTGATGATAATGACTTCAATGAGAAGAATTTTATTATAACTATAAGCTGGATGATGCTACAATATATCCTGTATTAGTTTACTGCAAATACATCCTGTACAACGTTATTTTGGTTATGTTTTATGTGTTACTTCAGTTATACCCTGTAAAATGTTAACTTTCAACCATGTGCTAACGCCAATGGGACAGACAACCTTGTGACTTTATTATGCCCAGACCACATGACGAAGTTAAAAAAAAATTATTGGAGAAATGGGGTCTAACCCAGAGGGAAGTGCTGGAAAGCCTCTGGATAGACGGAAATTGAAAAGCCTTTTACCTTTCGTTTGTTCCTTTTACCCTTCCTAACTTGCTATCCAACTTCTTTAACTACCCCCTCCCCTGTCCCCCGGGTCCAATTTTAACCCCTCACTGAAGGATAAGTCTTTCTGACGACCCCTATATGTCTATAAATGTACGTCAGTGCTCCCCTTATACTTCTTCACAATAATATTAATAATTAAAATAATGATCAGCCCTATCCAGTACCATGCTTTGGAATTCTCTTCTGATTTCAGTTTTCTGACTAATAACCTTTTATTCTTGAAAAAGCGAGGAGATCGCTTCCTTCAGGACTAAGCCTGGGCAAGGTAAATCTCTGGATTTCCAATTAATACCACTATAAAAATTCTAAGCTAGTTAGATAGCATGAAACTAATGAAATGGAAGTTTTAAAACAAAAGTTAAGACAGTACACAGTTAAGACAGTACTCTAATTATCGACTATAAAATTCTCTTCATCTCTAATGCTATAACGTCACAAGGATCACGTGACTAAGTGTACTGCAAGGGCAGAAGGAAATAATAAAAGCCGTAAGTACCTAGCGCTTTCGTGTATTAAACATACGCTTCTTCAGGGTACAGTACAGTACAGTACAGTGTAGTACCCTGAAGAAGTATATATTAAATGCACGAAAGCGCTACGTACTTATGCCTTTTATTATCCTTTTTGGCTCTTGCAGTTCACCTCCAATGAAGATGCAACCAACTCCCGTTCGTTTGCGCATATTTCAAAATTCAATGAATCTGCAAGTGTCTGTGCCTATAATCTGCCCCAATTTTCATTCTTCCCAATACTTGTGCCTATTATTTGTTTGTCAGTTTCCAATGACCTAACCCTGTAACTGTGAACCCCAAAATTTGTTTCTATGATTTTTCATTCACCTAAGCCTTTATCTCACCGGATTCCCTGTAAAACAGGTTTAAAATTGACCCAAATTTCAGGAAAATATGCACATTTTTTTATGAAATTCTAATAAAATAGGCCAGTAATTTGCTCAATTCCCGTTTAAATACGCCTATAATTAGATGAATTTCTAGTAAAAGATTCCGGCTACTTTCGTACTTCCCAGTAAATGGCCAATTACTTACGAAATTTCCAGTAAATCAGACCTACAACTTACTAACATCCTAGTAAGATAGGCATATAAGAAGAAAAATTTTATTTTTTGGTTTTTTAGTTCGCTGAATTCTCAGTTAAACATACCTGACATTTACTATATTTTCGGTTAAATGGATCGAGAACTGACTATTTCCCTGTTACTTATGCTTGGTAATCAGCCGGATATCCTGCAAATAGGCCTACTACCGGACTTCTAGTAAAATAGGCCTACTGCCGGACTTCTAGTAAAATAGGCCTACTGCCGGACTTCTAATAAAATAGGCCTATTATCGACTGAATTCTAGGTAAAAAAAAAAAAAAAACCTAAAGTTCGCTACATTTCAGTGCAATGACCCAGTACAGTATTAGCTAACTTTTCAAGTGAAATTTACCTAGACCCTCCTAATTTCTCAAGTAAACATGCCTATATTTTGTCAATTTTCATTATATTAGTCCAAAGATTTTCCAGATATCTTGCTAAATTTCCAGTGAAATAGGCCTACAAACCACCACTGCCATTATCACCAGCATCACCCACACTGTTGCTTCTATCCTAAGCTAACAATCCGCGTTCATAAAAGTGTCATCTTTATTATTAAAGAAAAATACTGTTGATTATATTGATATGATCTGTTGCAGAAGCGAAAATAATTATTACATGTAATTATTATATAATTATAAGGAAACGTTATATGTAAAAAAAATTTAATAATAATATACAATTATTTTAGAATTATCCCATAAGCAATGTGAGATGACATGTTTCTACGTTTTTTTCCAACAACATTCAATTGTATTTCAGGGAAACGTTGAATGCTGATGTTATCTCAAGAGGGTAAAAGACCACCTGATGGCACCCCTCAACAGTGAATAAGATTTTACCGAGATACGGCATGATCTAAGGGAGATACCACGTAATTTCATGGTAAAATACCAGGACTTATTGGGAAGGTGGCGTGATGTCATGGGTGCAGTGCCATAAATCAATGGGGCAATTGCACATAATAAGGGAAGTCACGTCATTTCAAGGTATTTTCTATGATAAATAGTGTTAAAGAAAAGCCATATATTATTAGAGAGACGACAAGATTTTAGAAGGGATTCATGGAAAGACCGGAGAATATCCTTTGCACAAGACGACCGAACGTAGATAAAAGAACAATTGTGAGAGAAGTATTTATAAAACGGAAGAGAGCCAACATACAGTGGCTATGATTTAAGAGGGAGGGGAGGAGGAAATACCATGAAAGGTGGAAAATGGCTAAAATGAATCACTCACAACTACGGGGTTGCTTATGCCCTGATGGGTACTTCTCAGATATTTCGTCTGAACTTCTGAGGAGCATTTAAGAAGTTTGTTGTTATAAATACTGGTGGAATTTTAGTTTATGAGTATGTTTGCCAGTTACATAATTGTAACAATATAATATATATATATATATATATATTTTATATATATATATATATATATATATATATATATATATATGTATATGTATATATATATATATATATATATATATATATATATATATATATATATATATATATATATATATATATATATATATATATATAAATATAAAAATAAACACAGTTATATATAATTAATGATTTAATTTTTTATATATGAATATATATATATATATATATATATATATATATATATATATATATATATATATATATATATATAATATATATATATATATATATATACATATATATATATATATATATATATATATATATATATATATATATATATATATATACATATATGCCAAAAGTATAAAAGTATATAATCAACAGACACCTATAAGAAAATAAATATTATAAATTGAAAAACATAAACATAAACCAGCGACTGCTATCTTTTGTTGAATCTCCCATTTCCTACTGTGTATATATGGAGCCTATTAGGATATTAAGAGTTGGTATGACTTTACTAACATTCCGTGTATAAAATGTAAAATAAAAGTACTATCACTTAAGAACGTTTTGTTATTTTTTCCTTTGTTGTGTGTTGGTGTTCCCAAGGATTAAAAAGGGTGCTATTATGCGCACTGATTGAACCACAGACAATTTAACTCCATACAATTCTCCTTTGTATTTTTTCATTTACTTACATTTTCGTCTATTAATGTATTAACTTGTTAATTTATTTTTCTCTTTTAACAAATGGTCTCTTCTTCCTGTATTTCCTATTACTTTCTGTTACTTCTTTCAAATGAACACCATATCCTCTGGATGCTTGAATTTCAAGTCAATGGCCCCTGTGGGCTTGTTCCATATGAACAGAGTTTATCTTCATAAAAAAAACAATAGTAAGATGTTTGTCTTACTTCTCGTATCTTAAAAAATTTATTCAGTTCCTGACACGGCATAATTTCGACAATCTTGAAGGCAGCCATGGGACTATGATGGAGGATCGAAAGTTACTTAACAACATATACGTATGCCCAACACCGCACCCACTTCCCTAATCAAATTCAATAAAACAAAAACACACTCCATGTCCTTTAATAAAGTGTCGTCCATTCCTCTTTTTTATATAAAAAAAAAAGGATACTGATCGAGGAACAAAAGCTAAAGAGTGATACTCATGTGACTGGAGAATTCAAAACTGCCCCCCCACCCGCCTCACCACAAACAAAAACAATAATAGGCTGGTCCTTGAAAACCGAAATAATTTACTTCTTTAAATTTCCTCTTAGATATTAGAAAGCACCAAAGAACCGTGAAAGGGAAACAAAGGCTCCGAAATGTCACTCATGTTCCTTCAGATTCCAACCTTCTTGTCCGACTCTAGTTGTCCCGCCAGTCGCCGACCTGGACAGGTTATGGACTTTTTTTTTTTTTTTTTTTTTTTTTTTGAGGGGGCGGGGGGGTCACCCTCCCGGCCAGGTCAGGGCACGTCGCCCTAAGTTAGGTTGGGTAGGTGAGATCTGGTTAGGTCTGGCATTACAGGAAAGGTCATGTCTATTTACGTATGTGGAACCTGTCCCGGTCGACGACTGGCGGGAATCAGGCAGCGGAATTATAGTAAAGTTTTACCTTCAGTTTTTGCATAAGATTGGAAACACAACAGGGCTCGTTGAAATCATCCCCGCCCCCCTCCTTCCTCCCACACCCCTCAAACAATGACAAAAATAAATTGAAAATTTCATCGAGTCATTAACAATCACTCTAAGATGCTCAGAGCAAAGATAATAATAATAAAATAAAATACCACCTTTGATATTTTTATAATAATTACAAATAAGACTTACCGCTACTACTAACGACAATAATAATAAAAAGCATTTCAGATCTGACGAATCCGTTTTGATAACCGACATTAAGAAAAATATGAAAAATCTACCCAATTTTAAAGAAATTTCGAGAAGACATGCTACCTTTCACTGAGAAAACTAAAATGAAAATAACAAGTATTTATCATTGGGAAAAATTCAACCATTTTTAAGGAAATTTAGGACAGACATGCTACCTTTCACCCCAAAAATTTGAAATACTTCATTAGACAAATGCAATTGTCCTATCTAAAATGCCTGGAAACATTTCTTTTTTTTTGGTGAAAACTAGTATTTCTACCCTTAACTGCCTTAATAATAAATATCTATTATATAAAAACATTCGGCAGTCCTGATGATTTCCATTTATTATTATTATCAATATCATTATTATTAATAGTAGTACCGGTGGCTACAGCAGTATATATTAGGCGTCATTCTCAATCATTCATCTGACTGGCGTTTTTGCGAGTACTAAAAACAACAACATTAATCAGATTCCACGTTGGTTTCATCAACGCAAACAAATAGTAATTACTACGACTAACATCAAGAGTATTACATACTGCCACTACTTTATTCTCTATTCGAACTGTTAATTAAATTTTACCCGTATCCCATTCATGAATTCACTACTCTATGATTTATGACCAATTTCATAAACGAAAATAATATAATTCCGGAGAATTTATGTTCCGATACAATATCGCTCGACCAGCGGAGCAGCATTAGTGTAAATACAATAGGTAAGGCATTTGTGTTTGTGATTTTGTTGTTATAATAATAATAACATTAGTGTAAATATTAAAATTAAAGCATTTGTGTTGTTGATTTTGTTGCAATAATAATAATAATAATAATAATAATAATAATAATAATAATAATAATAATAATAATAATAATAATAGTGTAACTATAGTAAGTAAGGCATTTGTTTGTAATTTTGTTGTAATAATTACAATAACTTGCCCTGTTAAATACGATGGCTGCATCATTCGAGTTAATTTTAAAATAATAATAATAATAAATAATAATAATAATAATAATAATAATAATAATAATAATAATAATAAAGTCACTGACAATTGCAGCAAAGACGATGATGTTCACAGCAATACTAATAGCTATAAAATACTATAACTTCCACAATACTTTTATAAAACTTAAATAGTAAAATAATGATGAGAAGAAAACAAAAAATAAAAACAATAATAATCTGATGATAATAAAATTATTATTGCCATCGCTTAATGGAGCAGCTTTCGCAACTAATACCAGGCCTTCGACATAACAATACCCATTGAAATAACCTTGAGGGGCCGAAACGCGCCCTTTCCACCAACAAAGCTCCCACAATACCCTTTCGAAGTGCCCTCCGGAAGGTGACATGACCCCCACGCGACCTCGCACAACCTAATGCATTCAAGATCCTCTTGTCTTGGGTTGTCGGGTGATATAAAGACCGCTGAATAATTAGGGTTGACGGCAATGAACCCGAGTCATTGTGTCCTTGTCCCTGCTAATATTCCAGGCTCGTAGTAGTAGTCACGTGGTGCATAATTCGCGTCCTGTGACGGGTATCGTACCGGGCGAGTTAAAGCCTATAGTTAGTCTGGCGTCGCGAAGTGGAGTGGTGCTAGATATTCCTATTAATCATTATTATTATTATTATTATTATTATTATTATTATTATTATTATTATTATTAATTATGAACTATCTTTATTATTATTGTTATTGTTCAAAGGTGAACCGTGTCTTAAACGTAGGGTATAGAGTTAAAAACAATAAAATGATCACTGCTA
Source organism: Macrobrachium rosenbergii (assembly GCF_040412425.1). Classification (NCBI taxonomy): domain Eukaryota; kingdom Metazoa; phylum Arthropoda; class Malacostraca; order Decapoda; family Palaemonidae; genus Macrobrachium; species Macrobrachium rosenbergii. Next base: position 37,985,585 of record NC_089794.1, read on the forward strand.
CATTCATCCCCTAACTGCTGAATGAATGCTGAATCTCTGTGCAGAAAACAATATTATTATTATTATTATTATTATTATTATTATTATTATTATTATTATTATTATTATTATTACTGTTCAGAGATGAACCGTGTCTTCAAAGTTATAGAGTTAAAAACAAGAAAATGATCACTGCCATCCCTTAACTGCTGAATGAATGCTGATTCTCTGTGGAGAAAACAATAATCCTATTTATTATTATTATTATTATTATATTATTATTATTATTATTATTATTATTATTATTATTATTATTATTATTGTCCAGTGGTGAACCGTGTCTTAAATAGGTTATACAGATAAAAACAAGAAAATGATAACTGCCACAATCATCCCTTAACTACTGAATGAATGCTGAATCTCTATGCAGAAAACATTATTATTATTAGTAGTAGTAGTATTATTATTATTATTAGCACACCTACTTGTGAAACTAGCCAAATGTTCCACAAAATATAAAACTCAGTTATCTGTACAGGGAACGTGAACGTTAGAAGGCATATTTTTTCCTATATCTTATTTCTACTTTTCATGACGATCCTTCAAGAATAAAAGAAAGACTGATGTAAGGCAAAATGGTGCCTAGAAAACAAGCGTCCTTTACACGTTCTTTTACCATCGTTATGCAGACATCTGTCAGTATAGGATAAAAACCAACAACTGACATAGCACAGAAAGACAGGGTAGAATACTCCTCTAACCAGTGGCATCCTGGTGTCCGTAACTAGTCCAGACCTGATACAGAAGCCCAGCGATTGACATAGCACAGAAGGACAGGGTAGAATACACCTCTATCCAGTGGCATCCTGGTGCCCATAACTAGTCCAGTCCTGATACAGAAGGCCAGCGACTGACAGCACAGAAGAACAGGGTGGAATACTCCTCTAACCAGTGGCATCCTGGTGTCCGTAACTAGTCCAGACCTGATACAGAAGCCCAGCGACTGACATAGCACAGAAGGACAGGGTAGAATACACCTCTAACCAGTGGCATCCAGGGCATCCTGGTGTCCGAACATAGTCCAGTCCTCCAACCAGTCAGCCTGACAGAAGGACATGGAATACTCCTCTACCCAGTGGCATCCTGGTGTCCGTAACTAGTCCAGACCTGATACAGAAGGCCAGCAACTAACATAGCACAGAAGGACAGGGTAGAATACTCCTCTAACCAGTGGCATCCTGGTGCCCGTAACTAGTCCAGACCTGATACAGAAGCCCAGCGACTGACATAGCACAGAAGGACAGGGTAGAATACTCCTCCAACCAGTGGCATCCTGGTGCCCGTAACTAGTCCAGACCTGATACAGAAGCCCAGCGACATGACATGGCACAGAAACAGGGAATACTCCTCTAACCTGTGGCATCCTGGTGCCCGTAATCAGTCCAGGTGAGAATACTCCTCTAACCAGTGGCATCCTGGTGCCCGTAACTAGTCCAGACCTGATACAGAAGCCCAGCGACTGACATAGCACAGAAGGACAGGGTAGAATACTCCTCTAACCAGTGGCATCCTGGTGCCCGTAACTAGTCCAGGCCTGATACAGAAGCCCAGTGACTGACATGGCACAGAAGGACAGGGTCCTCTCTAACCAGTGGCATCCTGGTGCCCGTAACTAGTCCAGACCTGATACAGAAGCCCAGCGACTGACATGGCACAGAAGGACAGGGTAGAATACTTCTCTAACCAGTGGCATCCTGGTGCCCATAACTAGTCCAGGCCTGATACAGAAGCCCAGCGACTGACATGGCACAGAAGGACAGGGTAGAATACCTCTAACCAGTGGCATCCTGGTGCCCGTAACTAGTCCAGACCTGATACAGAAGCCCAGCGACTGACATGGCACAGAAAGACAGGGTAGAATACTCCTCTAACCTGTGGCATCCTGGTGCCCATAACTTGTCCAGGCCTGATACAGAAGCCCAGCGACTGACATGGCACAGAAAGACAGGGTAGAATACTCCTCTAACCTGTGGCATCCTGGTGCCCAGAATTAGTCCAGGCCTGATACAGAAGCCCAGCGACTGACATGGCACAGAAACTAGAATACTCCTCTAACCAGTGGCAGACCTGATACAGAAGCCCAGCAACTGACATGGCACAGAAGGACAGGGTAGAATACTTCTCTAACCAGTGGCATCCTGGTGCCCATAACTAGTCCAGACCAGAAGTCCAGCGACTGACATGGCACAGAAAGACAAGGTAGAATACCCTCTAACCTGTGGCATCCTGGTGCCCGTAACAGTCCAGACCTGATACAGAAGCCCAGCGACTGACATGGCACAGAAAGACAGGGTAGAATACTCCTCTAACCTGTGGCATCCTGGTGCCCGTAACTAGTCCAGGCCTGATACAGAAGCCCAGCGACTGACATGGCACAGAAAGACAGGGTAGAATACTCCTCTAACCAGTGGCATCCTGGTGCCCGTAACTAGTCCAGACCTGATACAGAAGCCCAACGACTGACATGGCACAGAAAGGCAGGGTAGAATACTCCTCTAACCTGTGGCATCCTGGTGCCCGTAACTAGTCCAGACCTGATACAGAAGCCCAGCGACTGACATGGCACAGAAGGACAGGGTAGAATACTCCTCTAACCAGTGGCATCCTGGTGCCCGTAACTAGTCCAGACCTGATACAGAAGCCCAGCGACTGACATGGCACAGAAAGGACAGGGTCCTGGTGAATACTCCTCTAACCTGTGGCATCCTGGTCCTGCATAACTAGTCCAGACCTGATACAGAAGCCCAGCGACTGACATGGCACAGAAAGACAGGGTAGAATACTCCTCAACCAGTGGCATCCTGGTGCCCGTAACTAGTCCAGACCTGATACAGAAGCCCAGCGACCTGACATGGCACAGAAAGACAGGGTAGAATACTCCTCTAACCAGTGGCATCCTGGTGCCCATAACTAGTCCAGACCTGAGACAGAAGCCCAGCGACTGACAAGGCACAGAAGGACAGGGTAGAATACTTCTCTAACCAGTGGCATCCCTGGTGCCCGTAACTAGTCCAGACCTGATACAGAAGCCCAGCGACTGACATGGCACAGAAGGACAGGGTAGAATACTCCTCTAACCAGTGGCATCCTGGTGCCTGTAACTAGTCCAGACCTGATACAGAAGCCCAGCGACTGACATGGCACAGAAGGACAGGGTAGAATACTCCTCTAACCAGTGGCATCCTCCTAACTAGTCCAGACCAGTGGCATCCTGGTGGCACAGAAGGACAGGGTAGAATACTCCTCTAACCAGTGGCATCCTGGTCCCAAGGACCTGATAGAAGCCCAGCAACTGACATGGCACAGAAGGACAGGGTAGAATACTCCTCTAACCAGTGGCATCCTGGTGCCCGTAACTAGTCCAGACCTGATACAGAAGCCCAGCGACTGACATGGCACAGAAGGACAGGGTAGAATACTCCTCCTAACCAGTGGCATCCTGGTGCCCATAACTAGTCCAGACCTGATACAGAAGCCCAGCGACTGACATGGCACAGAAGGACAGGGTAGAATACTCCTCTAACCAGTGGCATCCTGGTGCCCGTAACTAGTCCAGACCTGATACAGAAGCCCAGCGACTGACATGGCACAGAAGGACAGGGTAGAATACTCCTCTAACCAGTGGCATCCTGGTGCCCGTAACTAGTCCAGACCTGATACAGAAGCCCAGCGACTGACATGGCACAGAAGGACAGGGTAGAATACTCCTCTAACCAGTGGCATCCTGGTGCCCGTAACTAGTCCAGGCCTGATACAGAAGCCCAGCGACTGACATGCCAGAAAGACAGGGTAGAATACTCCTCTAACCAGTGGCATCCTGGTGCCCAGAACTACTCCAGACCTGATACAGAAGCCCAGCAACTGACATGGCACAGAAGGACAGGGTAGAATACTCCTCTAACCAGTGGCATCCTGGTGCCCGTAACTAGTCCAGACCTGATACAGAAGCCCAGCGCACAGAAGGACAGGGTAGACAACCAGTGGCATCCTGGTGCCCAGAAGGACAGGACAGGGTAGAATACTCCTCTAACCAGTGGCATCCTGGTGCCAGGCCTGATACAGAAGCTAGTCATGGCACCTGAATACAGTGGCATCCTGGTGCCCATAACTTGTCCAGGCCTGATACAGACATGACATGCACAGAAAGACAGGGTAGAATACTCCTCTAACCAGTGGCATCCTGGTGCCCGTAACTAGTCCAGGCCTGATACAGAAGCCCAGCGACTGACATGGCACAGAAGGACAGGGTAGAATACTCCTCTGACCAGTGGCATCCTGGTGCCCATAACTAGTCCAGACCTGATACAGAGCCCACCTGACATGGCACAGAAGCCCAGTGGCATCCTGGTGCGACTGAGACCTGATACAGAAGCCCAACGACTGACATGGCACAGAAGGACAGGGTAGAATACTCCTCTAACCAGTGGCATCCTGGTGCCCGTAACTAGTCCAGACCTGATACAGAAGCCCAGCGACTGACATAGCACAGAAGGACAGGGTAGAATACTCCTCTATCCAGTGGCATCCTGGTGCCCGTAACTAGTCCAGGCCTGATACAGAAGCCCAGCGACTGACACACCACAGAAGGACAGGGTGGAATACTCCTCTAACCAGTGGCATCCTGGTGCCCATAACTAGTCCAGACCTGATACAGAAGCCCAGCGACTGACATGGCACAGAAGGACAGGGTAGAATACTCCTCTAACCAGTGGCATCCTGGTGCCCGTAACTAGTCCAGACCTGATACAGAAGCCCAGCGACAGACATGGCACAGAAGGACAGGGTAGAATACTCCTCTAACCAGTGGCATCCTGGTGCCCGTAACTAGTCCAGGCCTGATACAGAAGCCCAGCGACTGACATGGCACAGAAGGACAGGGTAGAATACTCCTCTAACCAGTGGCATCCTGGTGCCGTAACCAGTCCAGACCTGATACAGAAGCCCAGCGACTGACATGGCACAGAAGGACAGGGTAGAATACTCCTCTAACCAGTGGCATCCTGGTGCCCGTAACTAGTCCAGACCTGATACAGAAGCCCAGCGACTGACATGGCACAGAAGGACAGGGTAGAATACTCCTCTAACCTGTGGGATCCTGGTGCCCGTAATAGGCCTGATCAGAAGCCCAGCGACTGACATGGCACAGAAAGACAAGGTAGAATACAGTGGCATCCTGGTGCCCGTAACTACTCCAGGCCTGATACAGAAGCCCAGCAACTGACATGGCACAGAAGGACAGGGTAGAATACTCCTCCAGTGGCATCCTGGTGCCCGTAACTAGTCCAGACCTGATCCTGGTGACATAGCACAGAAGGACAGGGTAGATACTCCTCTAACCAGTGGCATCCTGGTGCCCGTAACTAGTCCAGACCTGATACAGAAGCCCAGCGACTGACATGGCACAGAAAGACAGGGTAGAATATTCCTCTAACCTGTGGCATCCTGGTGCCCGTAACTAGTCCAGACCTGATACAGAAGCCCAGCGACTGACATGGCACAGAAAGACAGGGTAGAATACTCCTCTAACCTGTGGCATCCTGGTGCCCATAACTTGTCCAGGCCTGATACCTGCGACTGACATGGCACAGAAAGACAGGGTAGAATACCCTCTAACCTGTGGCATCCTGGTGCCCGTAACTAGTCCAGGCCTGATACAGACTGACATACATGGCACAGAAAGGACAAGGTAGAATACTTCTCTAACCAGTGGCATCCTGGTGCCCGTAACTAGTCCAGGCCTGATACAGAAGCCCAGCGACTGACATGGCACAGAAGGACAGGGTAGAATACTCCTCCAACCAGTGGCATCCTGGTGCCCGTAACTAGTCCAGACCTGATACAGAAGCCCAACGACTGACATGGCACAGAAGGACAGGGTAGAATACTCCTCTAACCAGTGGCATCCTGGTGCCCGTAACTAGTCCAGACCTGATACAGAAGCCCAGTACTGACATGGCACAGAAAGACAGGGTAGAATACCCTCTGACCAGTGATCCTGGTGCCCATAACTAGTCCAGACCTGATACAGAAGCACAGAAGGACAGAAGGACAGGGTAGAATACTCCTCTAACCAGTGGCATCCTGGTGCCCGTAACTAGTCCAGACCTGATACAGAAGCCCAACGACTGACATGGCACAGAAGGACATCCTGGGTAGAACAGAAGGACAGGGTAGAATACTCCTCTAACCAGTGGCATCCTGGTGCCCAATAGTCCAGGCCTGTCCAGACCTGACACACCACAGAAGCCCAGGGTGGAATACTTCTCTAACCAGTGGCATCCTGGTGCCCATAACTGCCCAGACCTGATAGCACAGATGGACAGGGTAGGGTAGAATACTCCTCTAACCAGTGGCATCCTGATGCCCGTAACTAGTCCAGACCTGATACAGAAGCCCAGCGACTGACATGGCACAGAAGGACAGGGTAGAATACTCCTCTAACCAGTGGCATCCTGGTTCCCATAACTAGTCAGACCTGACATACAAAGAAGGGTAGCCCAGCGACCTGACATAGAAGCACACTGAAGGACAGGGGGTAGAATACTCCTCTAACCAGTGGCATCCTGGTGCCCGTAACTAGTCCAGGCCTGATACAGAAGCCCAGCGATTGACATAGCACAGAAGGACAGGGTAGAATACTCCTCTAACCAGTGGCATCCTGGTGCCCATAATTAGTCCAGACCTGATACAGAAGCCCAGCGACTGACACACCACAGAAGGACAGGGTGGAATACTCCTCTATCCAGTGGCATCCTGGTGCCCGTAACTAGTCCAGACCTGATACAGAAGCCCAGCGACTGACATGGCACAGAAGGACAGGGTAGAATACTCATCTAACCAGTGGCATCCTGGTGCCTGTAACTAGTCCAGACCTGATACAGAAGCATATATAAGATTGAATGGTTTCAAGAGCAGAAGAAGACGGAAGCAGTAGGCGGTTGCAAACAATAACACAGTAGCAGTGAGATACAAGATTGAAGATGAGCGACAGGGAAAGACCTGCTTGTTCTTTCCAGTTCCTCCTTAAACCAAAAACCCAAGAGCCATTCGGTCCGATAAGAGGGCAGGACAGAAAGAGAGATGCAGAAAAGGGAAAGTCCCTTTGATCTATTTTTTCTTTTCCATTTTTCTTTAGACTCGATTTATCTTAAAACAACTAATAGCAAGAAGGCCACTGTAAGTCAGAATATAAGAGAGAGAGAGAGAGAGAGAGAGAGAGAGAGAGAGAGAAATTTGCAATACTCTATGGTTCCTGTGCTGTCCTTAAATATTTTTCTTCATCATTAAAAATTCACCTAAAATAATTACTCGCTTACATCAATCCCAAATATCCAGCTTTAAATGTGCACACTAAAAACCCCACTTTTACAAAATCACTTCTAAAGGGGGAGGGGAAGTTACGTTCCTCTATCAGAAGAGAATAAAAAGCATCTCCACTGAACAAAGACAATAAATATAAAATATTGTATGTCTACAATTCGCATTTCAGATGTGTATGTGTGTTTGTGTGTGTGTGGGAGGGGAGAAGGTCTGTCTCTCGTGCAACAACAAACGGACCTACCGGTCTCAGGTACTTAGTGATGTGTTGTTGCCAAAACATGAACCTCATTTAAACCAAATTTATAACGATATACACCATCGTGACACTACGAAGTAGTCGCTATAACGAATTCCGAAGGTAAAAACGAAGAAGAAACGATCGAACTAATGAGAAAATTTGCATTTGAAATAATAAAGAAAAAATATATACTGTCATGCAATTTGCACGTCTTGGTGAGCTAGAAGATACTATGCATGCGCGAATGACGAAGACAAGTGGCATGTGTATGTGTTTAGGAGAAAATCTTTGGACCTGCTGGTTTGGGTTCACTACTTTATAGCTATGAAATATGTTTTGTAACGAAGCCAAAAATATTTATTTTAGCAATACAACCAAGCAGTGAGGTATGTGTTTACACTTTATTAAAAATTCTCATAAATTATGATCAAAATTCACTTAAATTCTGATCAAAAATTTATGTTATGGGGAACTGGATTTATTGTTCGAGGTTAACCATACGTCTGACAGCGCATGGAATAAAACGTGGAGCGTTAGGAGAAAAATGAGAATTAACCCAGTAACACTGAAGGAACAGGTGACGTACGAACGAAAACTTCATTTGTTTTGTCTGTGTTTGTATGTCTGTCACGGGGCAGGGATTTGGTTTTGAGTTAAAAACCTTTCTGGAGTGACATAGAAGCCGTGTGCAAAATTTTGTCTGGGTCTGTCACGCAGTTCGGTTTCTATAGTATACAAACATTCAAACAAATATACAATATATTCATATTTATATATATATATATATATATATATATATATATATATATATATATATATATATATATATGTGTGTGTTCCTGTGTGTGTGTATATATATATATATATATATATATATATATATATATGTATATATATATATATATATATATATATATATATATATATATATATATATATATATATATATATATATATATATATATATATATATATATATGTGTGTATGTGCTGTATTCGTAATGATTTAACAAAATACTTTAACTAAAAGAGGAAAATAATTTTTACTTTTACTGAAAACTATAACTGCCGGATCGGACGACTATTTTGGGGCAGAAATCGTCGACTCTGTTTTTTCAGGCTATGGAAAAAAGCTAACGTTTCCTTTCACTTCCATTTTCATTTTATTATCAGATACAGCCTCCAATAATGCTTGGATAGAAATTATTGCTTTATTGAGAAGTTTGTTGTTTTTAATCACTCAGCTGCGTATTCTGATGGTTGTTCTGACTTTATTATTGTGACTCACTGGCATTCATAACAGACTCCCAAGGACTGTTTCCAGTTAGAAAGCATTGGTTTGAGGGATGATCTGGTTAAACCATTGTCCATAAAACTACGGAGGATAACAGACTCTTATGCAGCTGGCTTTCATTAGTGGTCAATCAACCAAGTAACGTCCAGACCTGGTAGTCTTCAACTTCATCAATCGAAGGGCCAATTGTGCAGTGAACCTCAAGTTTTAAAAACTGGAGTGTTGGCTCATTTTACGGAAACGAATTAAAAATTGAATAAGCCATTGGAAAACTCCAGTAATTTATCTCTCTCTCTCTCTCTCTCTCTCTCTCTCTCTCTCTCTCTCTCTCTCTCTCTCTCTCTCTCTCTCTGTGTATATAGATAAACTGGCCCATAAAACACTATTTGAAAGTTGCAACCATATATTTCGAGCACTTCCTTCTGTGCTCCTGAACAAAAGGAAGTGCTCTACATACATGATTGCAACGTTCAAACAGTGTTTTATGGGCCTTTTTATCTTCATATTACACTGTTGTATTACTATAAAAGACATTGATATATCTATGTATTTATATATATGTATATGTATATATACATATATAATTTTACTACCATTCACTACTTGGGTCAAAGGAGGCACCAGGGAATTTAATGTCACTTTCTTAAGGTGCTCCGCCTAACCAAGAAGGAATCGAGCCCGGGCCTTTTCCCTGGTGAGACGAGTGTCTTGACCACTAAACTGGAAATTCATACACGAAGGTATAACGAGTGTATCCATATATGATCTGATTACATCTAAATTTAGTTACTCTTACTACAATTTCAGGGAAAGGACGGCATCGGTTCAGTAGACATATTTTTTTACATATGATAGCAAATGTGTAACTGATAATAATGAGGAAAAAATACAGAATGAAGATAACAGGGGAAATTTGAGCTGGAAGTAAAAGAGAAGAGAAGAGAAGAGAAGGTAGTAACAACAACAGTGCTCATAATAATAAGAGTTGTTATTGTTATTCTTGTGACTTTAGTAATACCAATAAAATATAACAATAAGAAAACAAAATAATAATAATAATAATAATAATAATAAATAATAATAATAATAATAATAATAATAATAATAATGATAATAATAATAATAATATATACAAAACACAAACCAAAAAATGCCAAAAACAAATAACCTGCTTAGGAACTGTACTACAGTTTTTGAGATTGCACTTTCATCTATTCAGGAGGAGAACCTTTTACTTACTAAGACCAATATAATATCCAGAATTAAATAAGGAAGACCTAACAGCCTTCAATTGCTCTTAAGTGTCGTACTTAAAGGTTAGCTGTTAATGCTCATCCGTTTTCCTGAGTCACATTTCCACTAACTTGCAGATTAAATTTATTTATACTAAAACACATCACACTTAAAATATCAAAATATAACAAGGGGAAAACAAAATTCTACAATGAATGATAAAAAATATCATTAGAAGGAGGCATTCGACAACACAGATTTGAAAAGTGTGATAGGGAGGATTTTTCACATCAGAATGTGTCATCTAATATATTATTACAAAGAAGTATTACGCCACAAAGACGTTAATGCAAAGCAATTAGTTTAAATATTTGACGACGACGTGGTATCACAAATATTAAGAGTTTCAGGTCACAAAGAGGCACCAAAATAATGAGAAATATCAAATAATTATACTAAAATATTCCACACACATTCTATATTTCCATTTATCAGGTACCTCAAATATTACTAAGCGGAATTATTACCCATAATTAGAAACTCAAAAATATCAATAAAAGGAACCAATACACAAAAAAACGTTATTTTACACTTTAGGAAGTTATAATCAACAAGAGGTGTCTACACTAATATTAAGAGGAAGTATTGAATTTTAAAAACTAGAAGTAAATCCTATTAATACTCAAAATAGGTATCTGGAATATTAGTAGGAGGAAGTGGCAATCTTAAATCTCATTGGGAGGAAGTACTGAAATAAGAACAACTATCAAAAATATTATTAGGTGGAGAATTCGGTCCAAAATAAAATCAAATTAAACCATGGTATTAATAATATCCATATAAAGCAGCCATTCAAAATATTGTTAGGATGAAGCATTAGATTGCAAAGAAATATCTAAAACATCAAGCGGAGAAAGTATTAGGCCACAAAGATGAACCTGAAACATAATTATGAGGAACATACAGAAAACAAACGGTTATCTAAAACATGACTGGAGGGGGGGGAGGGCGAGTTTGAGACCACACTAAGATAGTAGCGTAAAATGTAATTTAGTATTTTATATGGAACATGTATGTAAAATAGTATGTGAGGCTTCTGACAACAAACGGAGTTTAAAATATCATTAGAAGGAAAGAACAACAAAGAAGTGTCTAAAACATTATCAGAGGGTAGTATTAAGTCAAAATAAAATCAAATGACAACAATATTTCTATTAAAGTGGTACCTACCAAAGCATTATGCCACAAAGAGAGGCATCAAAAATATCACTAAGAGGAGGCATCAGGTCACAAGGATACAGAGTATTATTAGGAGGAAACCTTAGATCATAAAGAGTTACCCAAAATATCATTAGGAGAAAATACAAGACAAAAAAGGTACCTAAAATATTAAGAGATCGCATAAATAATAATACAGTAATAACATTTATATTACAGAGACATCTAAAATAAAGCCAGGATGAAACACTACACCACAAAAGGGCCTCTAAAATATCATCAGGCCACAAAGAAAATTAATCTAAAACCTACAATATATATATCCTCGTGAAGCCCTCGACCGTCTGAAAGGGGGTTTTTTTCCCTCCCATCACGTTCGTTTTCATTATGTTCCCGGATCTCGGCTTAAATATAACATTATGCCGCTCGTTGAAGATTAAATTCGTTTCTCCAGCCTCGTGATAAAGTGGGTGGTTGAAAACCTTCGGCTAATTGCCAACTATGACGAAAACCGCGGCCTTATTTCATTTCCCCGCGTCGCCATTCTAATACTGCCTTATTCCTCTGCGCAGTTCTTTGGTGGTGTGGTTAGCGATATTCGTCGACTAATGTGTTATCATGGGCGATTCTCGCCATATTTTTCCTTTCCATAAATTGTAATTTAAATAAAGTAAATCAAGTTATGGTTTCATGGAATAACCGAACCGGTTGCCACTTATGTTTCCAACCCGGTTGCCACTTAAATTTCCAACTTCTATAAAGAAATCTTTTAACTATTGTTTTTCCAAGGAATCTCGTACAGGTGGCTAGAAACATCATTTGGAGAATTTATTATTACATTTCCACGCTACATTTATGAGTATATTATATCTAAATTTCAAGACAATGTTACAAATAATATTCATCTCGGCAGCCATGAAATGAACAAATGAAAAGATGTTCGTAGATTGTCGGTAACGGAACAAGTGAAATTTATTTTAAACCAATAACAGAAACGTCAAGTTAGTTCAGATTACAATTTCTTTCCTTCTCTACCGAGAATTTAATAGAAGGGACTTAGTTAATTAGTCCAGTTACAAATTCCTCAAGACTTTCTTGAAATGGCCACATACAAAGAAATGTCATCCACATATCTGAACCAATTCACTTGCCTAGCAAATCCTTGATAATGAATTTTGCTCAAAGATTTCTGTGTAGATATTCCTCTAAACCGGAGATGAGGGAAGTCGTGAATTTGACTGCCAACCGGTTAGGTTAGTAGTGAGTTTGTCAGCCAGCTAAAAAGTCTGGATTTAAATTTTGATTCAATAATCAAAATTTAAATCCAATCCTTCATAAATGTAGCCTGGAAATGACGAGTTTTGACAACTGTATCAAATATGACCAGTTTTGATAACTGTATCTTTATTCACCAAAGTACCTTTTGAGGACCTAGGATTTTTACAGTAAGAGTTAGATGTTAAGAGTTAGAATGTTATGATATTCTAATGACAAAGACCTTTTGTATGTTTATGATAGAACTCGGTTTAACGGAGAGTTTGAAATACATCCAACTAAAAGCGTCAGTATTCAACAATAACTTAGGGCAAATAGCACGAAATTTCGAGTACCATTATCATTCAATAAATCCGATCCATAATTTTATTTAAGCAATCACTTTTATTCTTCATTATAACAGCATTAGATTCACCTGCTATTGTTATATATGATGCTTCTTCTTGAGTAAAATTAGTATATAAGTCTGAAGCAATCTTAGGGGTGCATTACGGGAAATGTTACTGACCACAGCACTATACATAATTCCTTTACAAACACTGATGTTTTCACAACATAATATATCATATTTCCCTAGATTTCCATATGACTGAAATGCTAGGACATTCCGATTTACTATCAACACACAAAGGTTTAAACCATATCTGAAGACAGAAAACAGTTGTTGCAGCACTATATACTGGGTAGTCAGTAAGAATCAGCACAGAATGCTAGAATGAATGTAAGTTGATTCCTTTCAAAAATAAGAATTTTCAAGTCGAATTTGAGCTTATGTCAAGGCTGTTACAAGACTTTCCCAGTTCACCGTCACAACAATCCCGTTACCTATTCTTATACTCAGAAAGAACAGTTTAATTAAAACGATGCTTCTACTACCGTAAAATTCATGTATTCTTGAAGAATTCGGCGTTGATTTTCTTCATGTGGACTTGGCTTATTTCTTATATACTTCTGCGAAGATATTCTTTATGTGGACTTGGCTTATTTATGTCTAATTATTCTTCCCCAAATCTTTATATATATATATATATATATATATATATATATATATATATATATATATATATATATATATATATATATGATATATATACAGTATATACATGATATATATATATATATATATATATATATATATATATATATATATATGTGTGTACCAAAGAGAATTTCCTAAAGAAAGCAATCTGACGTCTTAAACATTTCGAGAGAGAGAGAGAGAGAGAGAGAGAGAGAGAGAGAGAGAGAGAGAGAGAGAGAGAGAGAGAGAAAACGCGCAGTCCCAGATTTTTCCAAGCTCCGTTTGAACCATTTATTTACTAGCCAACGCACCTTAAGTAAATAAAGCCAAAACACATTCCATTACCGAAATGAAATCTAGAAAATATATCTAGAGTAAAATGGAAAATAAAAAGAGGAAAAGGCCAAAACTAAAAGGAGAGAAAAAGCAGGACTCCTGGGGGACATTCCATAAGAATTTTGATGGGGTCTTTGCTTCTGCTATTGACTCAAATAAGCATTTGCGAAAATAAAAACATTACAATGTATACAATGTCGCAAGGAGACTTTCGGCGTTAAACTACGAGAGAGAGAGAGAGAGAGAGAGAGAGAGAGAGAGAGAGAGAGAGAGAGAGAGAGAGAGAGAGAGAGCGTTTCGTGCCCAGTGGATAATCAGTAAGAATTAGATACGAACTACAGCAGCTAGAAAAGACACAGGCTGAAAGAACTAGAAAGGATCTAGATATGAGAGAACCACAGACAGAAAGAACTATAAAAGAACTAGATAGGAGACAGACAGAAAGACAGAACTAGAAAGAAACTAGACAGGAGAGCCACATGCACACAAAAAGAAATAGAAAGGAACTAGGTAAGAGAGACATACAGATTGAACTAGAAAGGAGCTAGATAGGAGAGACACAGACAGACAGAAATAGAAAGGAACTAGATAGGAGAGACACAGACAGACAGAAATAGAAAGGAGCTAGATAGGAGAGACACAGACAGACAGAAATAGAAAGGAACTAGATAGGAGAGATATACCAGACAGAACTAGAAAGGAACTGGCCAGGTGAGACATACAGATAGACAAACCTAGAAAAGAACTAGACAGAAGAGCCACGAACAGATAGAACTAGAAAGGAACTAGATAGGAGAGACACTGCCAGACAGAACTAGAAAGGAACTAGACAGGTGAGACAAACAGACAGACCAACCTAGAAAAGAACTAGACAGAATAGCCACAGACAAACAGAACTAGAAAGGAACTAGATAGGAGGGAAATAAAGGCAGACACAGCTACAGTAGGTTTCTGTGATGATGCTAGAATCTTTGCAGAGTTCTCCAGCTTTAATAAACTAGCCATAATAGTTGTTTAACATCAGCAGCAGTCCCTATTACCTCAAGGCATCAAACAATGTTAAAGTAATTTTCCTGCGAAATCTACAAACGAGGAGCGCTAATCTTGATATATGAGAGGACCCTTTACCCTGTACAAAACACTTGTATCTGATTTTTCTAGAACCATTCTAGAGCTCTCACACGACTATTTCTCAAGTACGTTTGAGGTTGCTACCAATCCCAGGCTTTCTAGAGCTCCTAGAACATTCCTAGAACTCTTCGTGATTCTTTAACGAACTATTATATATACGTTAGACGGCTAAGGAGCCCACATTATTATTATTATTATTATTATTATTATTATTATTATTATTATTATTATTATTATTATTATTACTATTATTATTATTATTATTATTATTATTATTATTATTATTATTATTATTATTATTATTATTAGAAGGAAGAAGACCCTCTTCGAGGCAAGTTTTGTCGAATAATATGGCTGCATTATGTGAATTGATTTTATACTGAGTTCTCTCAATTTTTATATAATTCGCTTTTCATGTTCGTCAATATTGGTCAATAAATGCCAAAAGTTCAATTTCAATGGATATAAACAGCGTATTTCTTACAGCAGAAGTTCTTTATTCTCCGATTACAGTAGGTAACTGAAACATGGGTTGTAAATCCGTAGATTTTCCCCGCGTTGCTGGTATTTTCTCTGTGGTATTACATTTTTCTTTTTTGTTGCGTCTATTTCTGGTATTCTTAGCACTCTTTCTGTCGAGCTAGTCGAAACATGTCGACAGGAAGGATACTAAAAATACCAGAAATAGACAGAAATACCACCAGAAAAAATACCAGAAAACAGAAATAAGACCGAAATAACATACCATCAACACAGTGAAAATCTACGGGTTTACAACCCAGGTTTCAGTAACCTACTGCAATAGGAGAATAAAGAATTTCTACTGTAAGAAGTACGCAGTTTATACCCACTGAAATATGAACACTGGCCAATTATTGACTAATATTGACGTGCAGGAAAAGAGAATTATAAGAATAATTGAGAAAACACAGTATAAAACCAATTCGCATAATGAAGCCATTATTATTATTATTATTATTATTATTATTATTATTATTATTATTATTATTTCACTGGAAAGAGGGAATGTTAAAGAAACCAAACAGCAAAGTGGTAGAGACCCCAAAGGAACGGATGAAGACTATTAGGAAGGAAAGAATTTAACTGAGCCCAAAGGGACACAGCAAAGGTCCTAATACTGGTTACAGTGTGTCGCTCCTAGAAAACAGTAAGTGGCAAATGTCGAGACTTGAAAAAACTAGTCAAGCTATCTGTGAGTTTCCTACAATTTATCTAGAACGTCTAGAACTCTTCAAGCTGAATTAAATCATAAGTAATCATCGTTTGTACAACCTGAAGGGTCCTAGAAAGGTTCTATAGAAGTTCTAGATGGAATGAGAGCTCTTGTTTCGCAGTGTTCACTGTAAGATGGTTATATTTGAAGATAAACGTGTTACTTAGCTGTCTGAAACGTATATGATAAAGAAATTGCACAACTGGAAGAGCTCTAGAAAGTTTCTAGAAACTCTGTTATCAATATCCGACTCAACGTTCATGAAAATAGCAATGTTATATTCGAAGGTAAACGGGTTACTTAATTGTCTGATACGTTAATGATAGAGAAACTGTGCAACTTCAAAAGTTCTAGAGAAATTCTAGGAAACTTCTAGAAACAATGTTGTTAATATCCAACTCAAACGTTCATGAAAATAGAATTTATAAATAAGAGAAAGCTACGTAACTTCGAGATCTCGAAAAGTTCATTAAAATAACACACACAAAAAAATCGAGAGCGAACGACCCCAGTAAACAGCGTCGATGGCCGCTCCCACCAGCAACCGAAATAAACGCCCCCGGACTCGGTTCGGCCAAATAATGAAAACATTGAAACCGTGTATAAAAGTTGCTGGAGAAAATGGCTGAGAGAAAATTGCTTTGACAACAGCACGCCATCACCTTGAAAATAACCTTTCCTTTCCTTTTCAGTCTCTCTCTCTCTCTCTCTCTCTCTCTCTCTCTCTCTCTCTCTCTCAGCTTTTCTTCTGCGTCCCGAAAGAGACGTGGCCTTCCTTCGCAGGTCGCCATCTTGTTTTTCAAGACGGAAAATGTTCATCTTCATCCTATTATTCCTTCTTCCTTATCTTTCCTCATTTTTGTCTCACACCTGTTCTTCTTACTCCATCATGCCTCCTTGTATGACACTTCCTTTGGTTTTTTATTCTTATCTTTCATCCTTTGTTCTTTGGTTTTTTATTCCTATCTTTCATCCTTTGCTCATTTCCATCTCACATTTTCCTCCTCCTGGAACCAATTTAGTTTCTTCCTTCATCTTACCTCCTCCTCCCTAATCTTCCTCTTTCTTTCTTTACTCATTTTCAATTAAATCTCACACTAACTCCTCCTCCGTGTTTCTAGCTTCCTTTTCCTAATTCATCCTTCACCTTTTTTTTCCTCATTTAATCCTTTTCTTCTCCCACCTCTTCCTGTAACTAGCTCCTCACTTCCTCTAGTGCCTAATTCCTCCCTTATTCCTTTTCCTTTTCCACTATATATCTTCCTACTAACTATTTCCTCAGTTCTCCCATACCTCCACTTCGTAATCATCTCTAACAAAGAGGTCGACCTCATAATCATTAATCGCCTCCATATTCGAATGACAGCCGAACAGTTCAATATAAAGTAAGCATACAGAATTACTAAAAGCTCTTGTATACTGTATTTCTTATAACGAAACAGCTGACAGACACAGGAAACTACAAAAACTTGCTTCTCCAGACATATGCCAAACGTTCGAAGAAAACATTAGTATATGGGAAAACAGAAGTGCGTGGCAAACGTTGATTTTATACTGTATACTGGCCGTTGGAGAGCTAATCGAAGTTCTTTTAAAACTTAGGCAAAGATAACAGAAAAAGGACGAACTAAATGACAGTTTACATACACATTTCTTTTATATATATTATATATATACATGCATATATATATAAATATAAATATATACACATATATATAAATATATATATATGGATCTCTTTGGTCAAAGGTAGTGCACTAGGTTCGCATTCACAAGGTCTGTGGTTCGTCCTGGGATGCTGCCGACAAGTCGACCCAATTGTGAATAGGTACCAGCGTTACATATATATATTCACAAACACACACACACATATATATAGGGACCCCTTTGGTCACAGCTAGTGCGCTGGGTTAGCATTCACAAGGTCTGTGGTTCATCCCAGGATGACCCAACTGTGAATAGGTACCAGCGTTACCTGTGGTTAAGGAAAGGGCATGAGGCCAGCGATCCCATCCCTTGATACTTGCTTTACACTTTTGGCGCCAACCCCTCTCGAGGAAAAAGGTGTATGTAAATTTAAGCATATAAACACACATACACATATACACAAACGCATATAATATATATATAATATATATATATATATATATATATATATATATATATATATATATATATATATATATATATATATACTATATATATATATATATATATATATATATATATATATATATATATATATATATATATATATATATTATAGATATATATGCATACATATGCACATATATGTGTATACACACACATATATATACATATGTATATACTTATGTGTGTGTGCGTGTGCCAAAGATATGGCACCGGGTTCAGTTCACGAGAGAACTAAATAGTATTAAAGAGGTTCAGAGAAACCCCAAGGGCCTATGGTTCCCTAAAAAATGAAATCTGTACTTTGGAGATAGTCGACTGTGGTGAATCGCGACCAGGGTGAGGAGCACGGGGCTAGCAACCTCACTACAAGAGTTGCTTAGAACCTGAATGATAACACCTTCAGGTACCATCCACGACAAGGAAGAAGAAGGCTAATACAATAGTTCAATAAATTACAGAAAGAAAGTTCAAGACAGAGAAGAAGAGACCAATATGAAAGCACTGGAGAGAGAGAGAGAGAGAGAGAGAGAGAGAGAGAGAGAGAGAGAGAGAGAGAGAGAGATATATATTTCTCAAGCATTGCCTATATGCAGTTTATATAACTCATATAAGTACTCTGGAACCACTGTTTATTAAAAACAAATGCATACAAGAGAGAGACAGATAGAGAAAGGGACATGTTTGGTTACCAAAACACAGAGAACGAGAGGGACACAGACAGACAGACTATACGAAAGTCTTTGTGAAAAACACAAGAAAAGAAAGTGTCGGCATGTAGATAAACATGTAGAAAAAATATACAAAATCACAGAAAAAATGAAGGAGAGATATACAGAAGCATTTATCGCAATTTAAGTACACACACGCAGAGAAGAGCGTGAGATAAACAAACAGAGAGAGAGAGAGAGAGAGAGAGAGAGAGAGAGAGAGAGAGAGAGAGAGAGAGAGAGAGAGAGAGAGAGAGAGAGACATACGAGCGCCGCTGAGAGCGAGAAACACATAAATGATAGATTTGTGGCTATTAAAACTGGCGTCACAGAATCAGGTTATTGACGCAATAATAAAATTAAATACGAAATTAAAAAGATAAATAAATAAGTTTAAAAGGAGTCTCATATAATATATATTTACATATATAATCATATCTGGAAAACATATATAATATACATACATACACACACACATACGGTACACAGAAACACATGAGCACTACCGAGAGAGAGAGAGAGAGAGAGAGAGAGAGAGAGAGAGAGAGAGAGAGAGAAGGGTAAGGGCGGGGTGCGGCTTCGAGTAAAACGATCATTGTGTTTCCAATTCAATTTCCGAGTATCGCCCGGCCCGTCGTGAGAGCTCCCCCATGGCCCATCTATCCCAAGTTCCAACAGAGCCGCGTCGTCCACGTCGGTTGTCCGTCCGCCAGCAAAACCCTTTTTTAAAAGGCTTTACTCTCTCTCTCTCTCTCTCTCTCTCTCTCTCTCTCTCTCTCTCTCTCTCTCTCGAAGGCCCTCGATTAAAATACAAGTATCCCCAAGTTTTGGGAACCGAATTTCCCCTTTCTAAGGGCTTACTCTTCCGCCCCCAACCCGAAGGTCCTCGGTCAAAATACAAATACCTCAACTTTCGGCTCCGGGATTCTATGCGGGTTTCTCCTTCTCACCCCCACTTGAAAGGTCCTCTATTAAAATACTTCAATACCTCAAGTTTTGCAATCGACTTCCTTCCATTTTTAAGGACTCTTCTTTAGGTCCTTACGCGAAGGTGTCCTCGATTAGAAAACAAAAATACCCGAATGTTTAGCCCTGAATTCCTCTTCTAAAGGCTATGCTTTCCTTCTCACTTGAAGGTCCTCGATTAAAATACAAATACCCCAAGTTTTAGCCCCGACTTCTAGATGCCTGAAGGGAAAAGAAGAATCCCTACCAAGATGGCGGCCATGCTTCTAAACGCTTTGCCCCGGAGGCTCTCGAGAAGAAATGGCCGGTGGTCGGGCTTTCCATTTGCTTTTCTTTAAAACAAGCGACGCGGTGGCAGGTCTGCAGGAGGAGGAGGAGGAGGAGGAGGAGTAGGAGGGGGGGGGGAGGAGGAGGAAGAGGTCCAGTCTGGAGGAGGAGGAGGACGAGGTCCAGCTGCTGCTGGACTGGTCCCCAGGGATGTCTTCGGCAGCACGATTTATCGGTCTGATACAATAAGACATCTTGTGTGTGTGTGTGTGTGTGTGTGTGTGGGTGGGGTAGGGGGGTGGGCGGGCCCGTTTGTGTGTGTGTGTGTGTGTGTGTGGGTGGGAGGGGCGCCCGTTTGTATGTGTGTGTGTTTGTTTGTTCTGGGAAGGTATTGGTGACCAACACGAACCCAATTTATGGAAAACGTGCGGTATACAAGACGAGAAATTAGTGCAAGTTTGTTTTTATTACCTCTCTCTCTCTCTCTCTCTCTCTCTCTCTCTCGATACCACTTGGTCCCGAAGAAACAAAAGAAGAAAACTGGAAAAGTGAGTCGAAGGAAAATAGGTAAAATAAACGAAGGAAGGAGCAGAGGAACGAAAGAAACAAAATGAGAAAACTGGAGAAGCAAGCCGGAAGAAAACAGATGAAAATGAAACGAGTACTGATAAAGATAACAAGACTAAGGAACAGAAAAACAAATAAGAGGACTGGGGAGCAGGGAAAGAAACAGCGGGATGGAAACTAAAAGGAAAAACGGAGGGAGAGGTGGATGACCTTTGCTGTGAGAAAATAAAAGACCAGCTCTTCTTCCAAAGCGCGTGCAAGGCGAAAACGAATTTGGGGGACACATTTTACATGTCAGAAAAATTCTACGTTATTATTATCATACCATTCAAAAATTACTCATAGTAGCATGAGCCTTGAAATGGGGAAACAGACCCATAGTTATTTATAGGTATGTATATTTAAAAAATAAATCTCTACAAAGAGCGTTCCCGAAAGTTCACTGTAGAGATTTATTTTTTAAGTATACATACCCATAATTAAATGTGGATTTGTAATTCCTTTATTACTATTATTTTTCAAGTCTGAATTCCAACATATGTCAGTCAGGTTTTCATTAGGCTTATATTCCTGGGATTATTTTCTAAAATTTCATTTATTTTCTTCCATAACATATTTGTTCTTCGAGTAAGACTTTCCAGAAAGAATTCTTATTCCTCATCGTTATAATTCTGCTGTATTCTCTCCTGAAAATTAAACAAAAATACAAGCAATCGATACCATGTGTTTTTGGTCATAATAAGATTTTCAGAAATATCTACGTAAAACGAACAAAAATTATATTTCTGTAAAAAATTAAACAGTAGCAAATCAGAGTTTAAACGTGCATTCTGCAAAATGATCAATATCCTGA
This sequence comes from Macrobrachium rosenbergii, assembly GCF_040412425.1. Lineage (NCBI taxonomy): Eukaryota > Metazoa > Arthropoda > Malacostraca > Decapoda > Palaemonidae > Macrobrachium > Macrobrachium rosenbergii. The sequence continues at coordinate 38,007,438 of NC_089794.1, forward strand.
ATTTATTGTAAGTACCAACAAACCTTACACCGTCGTGATAAAGATGCTTTGAAACTGATAGTATTCTAATGTAGTGAACTGAACTCCAATATAACACACACTTTGATTCAACAAAAGACTGATGCACTGATTCAGTATATTCTTTAACAACTTGATTCATCAGTACTTGACATCATCACGTTCACAACATCTCACGAATGTATCACATAACATAAAAATGTGGACACCCATATTTCTCTCTCTCTCTCTCTCTCTCTCTCTCTCTCTCTCTCTCTCTCTCTCTCTCTCTCTCTCTCTCTCTCTCTCTCTCTAAGAGGAAAAAGGACAAATAACTACAGGGCAAAACTCTTTACGAAATTAAGGAAGGAACAGATTTGGAAACAAATTGCACTCTATTGTCAGCACGAAATTGATCCACACCTCCAATTCTGATACAATGTAAGAAAGTTACTAACTTCTAAGAAAGTTACTAATTTCCCAATATAAAATAAAATCAACGAAAAGAACATAACATTTTTCAGTTTTATCATCTTGTCATTATCACTACTGCAGACTCAGAAAAACAATCTTGGTACATCTGTAAAAGAGCGCTTGAAACCCATAACCTTACAAGGCTACTGTCCTCTTAGACACTAGGTTATTTTGGATAATGAAACTGACATGTATCCCGCTGACACCACACCCACCTACCTCCCCCCCACAATTTCCACAAAATGGGGTGGGGGGGAATTGACATTTTCAAAAATGCATCCATTGAGAC
>NC_089794.1:38013197-38030697 GCF_040412425.1 Macrobrachium rosenbergii
ATATATATAGATAGATAGATAGATATATATACAGTAAGTGCAACAGACGATGAACCCGACAACCTACTGATACTTGTACACCATACCTGGAGGAAGAATTAAACAGGGAACGGCAGGGAATGAAGTACTCATGCTACCTCTAGAAAAAATTGAAAACTGAAAATTTAAAAGAATCAGGAAAACATTAAATAATAAGAAATGGACTATATAACCATCTGACCACGAGGAACATTATATATATATATATATATATATATATATATATATATATATATATATATATATATATATATATATATATATATATATATACATACATATATATATATATATATATATATATATATATATATATATCCCATTACTTCAATACAACGCAATGAGTATCCATATACAGTATTCTTTTTTTTCCACGACTTCGTCTAACGAGAAGCCAGCCTCATACCACTGGCCCCATGTAATTATGTATGAAACATGAAAGCAATTTCGTCCAATTGTCTGGACGGTACGTAACGTCCCTAATTCCAGGACCTGCCCTCTATATACACTCAGTCTAAATACTCTCTTATACTACCGTCATTTTTTACTCTTTGCTATAATATTTGATAATAAAATCCACACACACAACCTCCAACGTAAGATCATCTCAGGACATATCCATATCCACACAAAAATCTCGACTAAGAACATCTTTCCATACACATCCCCACCAGTCCCCTCTCTTCCCCATCCCCACCCTGTCGTTCCCCAACTCCCCACGGAAAAAAATTGCCCCCCCCCTTTCCCTTCAACCCCTAACCCCAAAAGGAAAAAGGAAATCTCCAACACTCCTTAAATCTTCAATAACAACGATAAGGTCTCCCCTTTCCTTAATCTGCCAATATCCGAGAGAGGGAAGGAAAAGGAGAGAGAGAGAGAGAGAGAGAGAGAGAGAGAGAGAGAGAGAGAGAGAGAGAGAGAGAGAGAGAGAGAGAGAGAGAGATATGCTAAACATGAATCCTGTGTTAAAGTTGACCTCTATCGCTTTGCATTCAATCTTGACATGTTATTCGCCTCTTCCCCTGAGAGAGAGAGAGAGAGAGAGAGAGAGAGAGAGAGAGAGAGAGAGAGAGAGAGAGAGAGAGAGAGGAATTTACATGATAAAGACCAGTGGCGCAGTTCGAGAGGCCGATGTTTTGAGAGTTCTGGGTGAACGGACGAAAGTCGTCTCAGCAAAAGTCGACTGAGGAAACTCCGCCTGGAATGATGTTGGTGGAATAAAAAAAAAAAAGAGAAGAACGAGAAAATAAACGAAGGGAACACGGGATGAGACGGTGGTTTAAAGAATAATAAAAAGGACGTAATAAATCAGAGGCGTAAGAGGAGGAAGAAGAGTTGCCACTGGATTTTTGAAAAAGCAGAATAGCATAAATGATGAGAAGACTGGATTTCGTGATACAAAAGAATTAAAGAATGGTATAAGCGAAGGAAACGTGGAAGGAGAATTGGGAAGAAGCGAGTGGATATGAAAAAAGGCAGAATATAAAGAAGAGAAAATAAATGAATGACATGACGACATAAGTCAGGGACAGCCTCTATCCTAACTGGCCCCATAAATAAATATGCAGAATGAAGGTACCTTGGCCCAAGCTTCGGGACGGTACTTGATCATTAAGACAGGAATTTGCTGTTTCGACTCTCTTTTACATTTCCGCCAACTTTGATGGTATGGATACAATAAAACAAATTAGTAAATAAAAGAAATATGGAATGTCATGAAGACAGCAAGTTAAAGAGACAGAAGAGAATAAACATATAAAATAGAAATTTGCAGGAAACACCAAGTCTGTTGATGGCCAAAGAATAGAAGGAGACTACAATAAATACGGGAAAGTGGATGAGAAGATGAGGGAAGAGGGGGAATGAAGACAATCTGAGAAAGACAATGGAAAAATAAAAGACAAGGAGAAAAATAAGACATGGAATAAAAGAAGATATATTCTTTATGTGTATCATCTGTGCTCATAAAAAAACATTCACCCTGTCAAGCGATGTTGTTTTTAGATTTTTTCTTCCAAGAAACGTTATTTATAAATTTTCTTCTTATATGTATCTAATAAATAAATAAATATACACACACATATCTATCTATCTATCTATCTATCTATCTATCTATCTATCTATCTATCTATCTATCTATATATATATATACATATACATATATATATATATATATATATATATATATATATATATATATATATATATATATATATATATATATTTATATATATATACATATATTATTCTTTCCACAAATTTTCTTTGTATATTTTTTCCTAAGCAATGTTATTTAATTATTTCTTCAAGAGAGCAATATTTTTCTTATATTTCCTTCTTCCCAGCAATTCATCTCACATATTTTCTTCTTAGTTCTTAGCAATGTAATTTATATATTTCCTCCTTCAAAGTGTAAAGTTTTTATTATTCTTTTTTATTCTTTCGTTATATGTTTGCATAGATTTAGTCTTTCTCTTCTTACCTTGGTTTCTTTCGAGGTGTCCTTCAGATCGCTTCGCAGGATGATGTGCTATCTTTGTATATTTATTCCTTTTAAATATTGATGTCTCTCAGAAAAGCGTATAGAGACGAGATCGGTAATTTCTTCACTTTAATTAGTACTTAATATTATAAAGATCAGTACAAAATTAACAAGTTACAACGATAGAAACGAATCACTCTTGAATCAGTCTATATGGGGAACACGGAAGCGATTGGGAGAAGTACTCTCCCTTGAAGGACACAGTTCTCTCTCTCTCTCTCTCTCTTTTCTATTTAATTTCCCTATCTATTCTACACCACAACATCACTCGGTCACGCTACCTCACACTGCCCTCAGTGTGACAAAAAGAATATATTTCAACGGATGATTGCAAAATCACAAACAAAATAAAGTATTTATATGATTTCCCATCAAGTCAATTCTCAAAAAATATTTAAATTGCACAAACTGTGTCAATGCACTAATGCAAAAAATCAATTAAGAATATATGGTAGAAAATTCACATATATTATATCATGAATCAAAAGAGATACATATACATACATATATATACATATAATGAATTGTTATACTGTAAAATGGTTAATTGTTTTAACACACAATGCCAATAATAATACATAAAGAATTCAGCAGCAAATTATGTGTAAAAGATCATTTTACTCTTCATTGGTCCTCTTTATTTCTGTTATAATCTGCTCAATATTTGAAATTACCACACGTTTGACCAAAATTGCAAACACTATTATTACAATAATGATTATGACCAAATTGAACAGAGACAGAATTGGTGAAACATTTTCTTTGTAATAGAAAAATTCATCTACTAAAGCCAACTCATTTATTTGTTTTAACTCTAACTGAGACAGTTTAAATTCTTTAACTTCACTAGAGTAGTTCATGTAGGGCTTATTTTTATGGATTGTGATTTCTGTGAAGACATGAGGTTCATAATATAATTTATTAGGAATAACTAACTTGCAAGTCTTATCAAAAGCATGGACATTATTGAAATTAATTTCAGTACTTACATTATGGCAATTAATAGTTGCTGTTACTGAACTTAGTGAAAACACAAAACTGACTGTTCTACTATAATGGAAACAAAATCATGTTTGGATAATTGTGTACACAGTACTGTCTCTTGATTCTTGTTTTCAATTATTTCTTGAACACAAGGATAGGCATTAGTAGTTTCATACAGGTTGTCAAGGTTGCAAATATACTCTTTATCTTTCAAAAGTATACAATCTCTTAATTGAGCATCAGTAATAAATGACATCATTAGTCCATGTTCTTCTAATGCAAAATTGATGTGGTTGACATTTGAGATAATTACGTTTTCCTTTATCAACATGGGAAAAGGATGTATGGACATCAGTACATCTGCCTCTTTTTGATTAAAAGGTAGAATTAGAAGGATCTTATTCTTAACTACCTTGGTGGTTATCAAATTATAATAGACCATTATATCCTTTACCATAGGGGTATAATGTCCTTCTACCAAAAAATCACTAATTATGCCCTCTAATTCTCTTGGGTTTATTAATGTTGGACTTAATATTCCTTTATAGGCTAACAAAATGGCATTTAATAGATCTTTATGGTCTTGCAATACAATCCTAACATTGTTCATAAATGTACTTAAATGTTGTTCATCTGTTATTATCTTAATCTCTTTGGTAATGTTTGTGTTCACTTGATTAATAAATTCCTTTATTTTTTCAATTCCTTACTGTTTAAGTTTTGAGAGCTTATAATCTTATTTAACACAATGCCTCTTGTTGCTGCCCATTTCTCCAGTTTGTCTACACGGGCACTTTCTTTTTCTACATTAGAGTCTGTCGCGACTCCAAATAATTGATTAAGTGCTGTTCCTATAAAAGGTAAGAGGGATCGTTTGGATCTTGTATTTAACACACTTCCTATGTCATTATCTAGTTTTTCCAACAATGGTAAAACACTGTTATTTTCACTTTTCCTAATTAATGATTTTAATTCCCTTTGGACATCTTTCAATGTCATTTCATTGATAAGCACTGATGCAATGTCAATACTCACTATGCCCAAGTCCTTTATTAATTTCACAGATCCCTTTTTCTCTAGTAGTGCACCCTTCCGGATCACCACCTCAGATGACACATAAAGCAGTGTTATGATAACCAAGAAGAACCGCATGTTTGTATCTGTAAGAATAAGCCTTATCAGATATTCTGTATACATGAGGTATTTTAATGCCTACACATTGTTTATATCTAATAGTTCAACACTTTACATAAATATATCTTTTTTTAAATTGTATTTGTTATTTATTGGTTCCTGTTCAACTTCTTTCAATAATTCAACTATTCTCTTATTGGACCAAGAGTCTGTTTTTATTACCTTTATATGATTGGTATGGACAATTCTTTCCTTTAGATCACTCTCACTTATGATCTTTAGCTTATTTAACTTCAACACTTCTAATACCCTGTAAGGACCTTGGAACTTTGCGGATACTTTTACATTAGGACCTTCTGGAACATGATTCTGAACATATACCTGAGCACCTACTACAATTTTTGGTTTAGCTGTATTTTTGTCATAGTACTTTGCTTGGACACTCTGAGCTTCCTTAAGTCTAGTCCTCGTCTGTTTGATCGTTTCATATGTACGTCTAGTTTTCCAGGCAATATAGTCATCGTAGTTATAAGTATGTCGGGGTGGTGTTGCATCATCTAGTAACGTATTTGGTAGTCTCTTCTCGTATCCGTATAACAAGTAGTGTGGTGATTCTCCTACTGTCTCATTTACAGTATTGTTTATAGTAAACTGTACGTCTTCCAAAGCTAAATCCCAGTCTTCTGTATTAGGTTTAACTAAAGTTTTCAGGATATCCTTTATCTTACGATTCGTTCTTTCTACTGCTCCATTTGAACTTGGTTTATATGCTGTGATTTGACATTTATTTATCTCATAAAATTCACATAATTTTCTTAAAAGTTCACTAGTAAATTCTGCTGCGTTATCAGAAAGAAGAACTTGGGGACATGAATGTCTCATAATAATTCTAGATTTAAGAGCTTCTGCTACTGTAATTGCATCTCTATTTCTTACTGGTACGATCTCTACATATCTTGTTAGATAGTCTAAAAAGACTAATATTTGTTTATTCCCCCTAACAGTTGTTGGAAATGGACCTAAAAAGTCCATAGATACGACCTGAAATGGATTCAACTCCGATGGGTATTTTTCAAGAGGAGCTTTTGGATTTACGTTACCTTTATGTCGATTACAAACTACACAATTTTGTACAAAGTTCTTGGCATCCTCACTACAATGGGGCCAAAAATAGTTTCTGGTTAGGATTCTAGTTGTCTTTTTGATTCCTGGATGTCCTGCTAACTTGTATGAGTGTGTTAGTTCTAAAACTTCTCTGATTAGTGTTTTCGGGATGTATAGTCGAGAATAACCATTCTTCTCTGTTGGTCTTTTATACAGTAATCCATTGATTAAAACAAAATCAGGTTTTAAAGATTCATCTGTCATTAGTTGTCCTATTATATGCCTGATTTCTGTATCCATTCCTTGCTGTATTTGTACTCTTTCCAAATCTAAATCTACCACTTGACAGCTAAAACAAAAAGTATTAGTGGTAATACATTTCTCTATTTCTTCTTGGGCTCTGGATAATGCATCTGCTAGTGTATTAAATTTTCCTGGGATATATCTGAATTCTGGTGCAAATTCTAGTACACTAATGAACCATCTATTGAACTTCATGTTATTTGTAAAAGTTCTCTTCTTAAACAAATCACAAATTGGTTTGTGATCAGTAAGTACATTGACTTTATGTCCTAAAATTATGTGTCTAAATTTCCTTAGACCCCAGTATAATGCTAAACATTCTCTTTCTATTGTGCTATAATTTTCTCTGCAGCATTCAAAACTCTACTGGCATAATATACTGCTCTCATTCTTGTTTTGTCCTTTTGTAATAATACAGCCCCTAGCCCGGTACTTGATGCATCACAGGCTAAGTAAAAGTCCTTCGAGAAATCTGGGTAGACTAGTACAGGGATTCCTGGTCATTTTACTCTTTAGTGTTTGGAAAGCTGTCTCTTGTTCTTTATTCCATTCATATTTGACATCTTTCTTTGTTAATTCTGTTAATGGTTTGGCTATTGTAGCAAAGCCTTTAATGAAAGGTCTATAGTAGCCTACCATTCCTAGAATCTTCTCAATGCTTTCAAATTGGTAGGAGCTGGATATTCAACTATTGCTTTTATCTTGCCTGCTTGCATTCATGACCATCTTCACTAATTACATGTCCTAAGTATTCCAAAGATTTCATTAAGAATTGACATTTCTTTAATTTGATTTTAATCCTGCTCTTCTTAATCTTTCCAAGACTATTTCTAATGTTTTGAGGTGACTTTCTAAATCTTTGCTAAAAATGATAACATCATCTAAGTAAACTGCAACATTTTCTATATCCCTAATATTTGAAGCATTAATCTAACAAACGTTAAAGGAGCCAAGTGAGTCCAAATGGCATGACTTCAAATTGCAAGTGTTCCTTGTGTGTGCTGAAGGCTGTGAATGGTTTCGACTCTTCGTCTAAAGGTACTTGCCAGTATCCACTAAGTAAATCTAAAGATGAAAATATCCTTGCACCTCCTAACTGAGCTAACATATCTTGAATCACTGGCATTGGCATTCTATCGGGGATGGTGTTGGAATTTAACTTTCTATAGTCTATCACAAGTCTCCAATTTCCATCTTTCTTTGGAACAAGTAGTAATGGAGAATTATATGGAGATTTAGAAGGAATGACTACCCCATCTTTCTTCATTTCTTCTATCAAATTATCAACTATGGGTCTTTGGCTTATTGGTAATCTGTAATTAGGAATAAAGAATGGTTTTGTTCCATCATCTAATACAATTTTATGCCTTAGGACATTTGTTCTACCTAATTTATCTCCTTCTATTGCTATTACATCTCTGTATTTTTCTAATACTTGAATTAGTCTATCTTTGATTTCTGGAAAATCTGTTTTATTCACTTCTTTGCCTAATTCTGATGTTTCACCAGTTACAGAAAAAATGCTTCTTCTTCTAATGTTAGTAATGGATTGTTAATAGGTATTCCTTTACAAAAGATAATGCCTGCATAAAGTGTTAGTTTGTTATCTGAGTAGTTCGGACATAAACTTCACAAGTATCACCCTTCATGTGGACTAAAGAATTATCCATTCTGACAAATTCTGGTAACTCTTCATTTAGTAAAAGAACATCTTCAACTCCTATCTCTTCTTTTCCCCTTAGATGTATTTTTGTTAAACACTTTGGATGCAAAATTACCTGTCTGTTTAGTATTAATTGTACTTTATTATCATCAGCAGTGCTTACACAACATACTTCCTCATCTTTTGTTTCTGCAAAGTAGCAATGTTCTGCATCTATACTAGTTTCTTCAGTTACTGCTATTATATCATTTATATCTACTTTATTTATTTTCTTTAACAACAGTACCTCATTTACTAATTTCCCTTCATTATCATAGCTGATTACTACATTGCTATAATGTTCTGTATTTATCTCTGCATAATTATCCTCATAAATGTCTTGTTCCTTGTCATATTCAGAACACTGGAGATCACCTTTATTTATTTCTGGGTCACTTCTTTTGTTGGAGGGTATAATTTCTGGATGTGCACATCTTAACTTTCTAGTCTGTAATTTTGGAAATTCCTCCTTTCCGTTACCATTCATTTTAATTTGATTGTTCTCTTGATGATAAGTTATTTTCTGTATGTCTTTGTCGCTTGTTGAAGTCGTCTCAGACAAATTGATCAGATTTGGGTGAAACTTTTCTTCTTCAAGCGTAAAGCATACGCTCTTTATTATCTTGTGTAACGTTAATCCTTCCTTCTCGGCAATTCAGTATAATTCCACATTTCTTCATTAATTTATATGAGAACAACACCTGTGCGGGAAAGAACCTGTCTTCTAGAACTATAAAACTTTCAACAGTTTTATGTGACGAAAGGTCTATTTCTAAGTTCACATTGCCTAAACTTTTTATCTGTTTACCCGCTACCCTTTTATTATCTTTCTTTGACCCTGAATTAGCGTTTCTTTAACGCCTAAGTAACTTGTTAATGTGTGTTTATCTATTATGCTTACAGTACTACCTGAATCCATAAGGACAGTACATAATTTATTCTGTATTGGAATTTTAATGATAGGTAAATCCTTTCTGATTATTTCTTCTTCATCCATGGAAAATACTACTTCTTTACTCTGCAATATGGATAGTGCGGATGAACCTTCACTTCTCCTATTTGCTAATTCTTCTCTTAATTTATCTTCTTGAAGGGACTTTCTTGTGGTATTCTGTGTAGGGATAAATTGTCATTGATTTGAAGACTTATTTGATGCTGAGCGGTTACTACTTAATTCAACTATTTCTTTATTTCCTTCTTGTGTTTTAAACCAGCAGTTCTTTGTTAAATGTCCTATTTTCTTACAAACCGTGCAGATTCTAGGTTTTCTACACTCATTTGTAAAATGATTTGTATACCCGCAGTTTTCACAGGCTGTCTTGGGTCTCGCCCCTTGAGCGGAATAGTTCACTTGGGTTGAAGTGTTTGTGTTTGAGTTTTGACCATATCTATAAGGTTTGTGTGGTCCACTCTTTGTTAGATTGTTTCTTCCCCCTTTGATCTGGATTCCATTTTCTTTTAGTATTTTGGGCATATTTCCCTTGGAAGGTATTTGGTCTATTTCCTGCTTGTCTGGAATTATCATAGAATTTATTATTCAGTTTAAAAATTAGGATTATTATTTCTGACTTTCCTTTCATTTTGTGCTTCTGTTGTTCCCACGAATTCCTTGGATAGATTTATCTCTTTCCTTTGGATTTCTTCTCTCATTGTCTTCAATGTTTGAAGGCTTGTTTTTCTGGGATCAAGTTTTATTTTTCTGAAAGCTTTCTTTTCCTCTTCTCCAAGAATATTATATATGGTTCCAAATGACACGTAATTTAATACATGCCGTAGCTCAACTAATTTCTGGGCACTAGCCCCAAACTGATCCTGGTCTCCTATAGTAATACCTGTCTTCTCTAAATCTTCGCTTATTTTCTCTATTGCATTCTCCACGCTTGCGTACAAATTAGCAATTGTTTTATATTGTGGGTTAAGAAATCTAGTTAGGTTATATAAACCGTCAGTCTGATTTACTGGTTCCCAGAGTGATAAACAAATTTCTTTAAATTCTACATAGTTATTAAGTTTGCTAAAACTTGTGGAATTCAAAGTTTTATGTGCGTCTCCATGTTCTGAGCTGACGAGCAACAAGGCTTCATTTATCTTAGCTCTTTCATCTGTTATTCCCCTGAAATTATACGACTATCTGCATCTGCTAGCCAATGATTTACAGTATAGGCTTCGAGTCTGCTTTTGTCAGGATTGGAATCATCCACCTGTCCACAGAAGCGTGTGGCGGTTGTTATGACGGCCGCCTGGTTCATATTAAAAATTGTAATGTGCGAGTATTATTAGTATTATTAGTATTGTTACTATTATTATTATTGTTAGTAGTATTAGAATGATTAACACTATTTTGGTTCTGGTTATTTGTGTTATTATTGTTAGTATTTCCTTGCACTACAGCGGAGTGGGAATTTAGTCTTGAAATTCGACTTCGTCTAATTGTCGACGGTCTTAAATCGTAATGTGAATGTCTAACAGTGCTCAGTAATTCATCAAATACTCGTTGCATGTCCACACACAAAAAAATTTTCACTCAGAGTACATCAATCAAAAAAATATTTTCGTTATATTGTACCAAGATTAAAACCAATTTGTCAAATTGTCACACAAAAAAATTTAATTCTCTATTGAGTTCAAGTGCACAATTAAAACCTTTTTCAATACTCAAAATAAATTCTTATATGAAATTGGGCATCATATCATTAAAATTCATTATAATAAGTACACAAAATTACATATATAACTTCTCAAATAATCATCACCAACCGAGTAAAAAAAGCTAATTCCCTATCTAAATTATTTACTAAATAATTAATTTATCATAGAGAGAGTAATGCTGGTATTTATGCAAAAAGAATTTTATTCACTAGAGAGTTTTCTTAATTTTCAATCTTATAGCAAGATGCTAAAAAAATTTATCTTCACTTATTTATTAAGAGAGAGTGGATAGTAAATTCCTTACTGTGTTGTGTTGTTGATATCGTGATATCGCTAAATGTTGTTCATTCGGCGGTGAATGTTTCGCTGTCGGATCACTATGTCTGCGTTGTTTTTCCGCTGTGGTTTTCCGCTTTCGGAATCTTGTTGAAAGTTTGTACGTTGTTTTCTTCAATCACTCGATGCAATGTCGCTAACACTGGGCTTATTATCGCTGTCGGCGTCTTGCTCAATTTGTTGACGGTAACAGTTCAAAATGTTTTTGGCTTCAGGACGCAATAAACTGTTTTATTCACACTCGACGTTCTTGTTGTAAGCTGCTATTCGCTGGAGTATTTTTATTTCTTCTGATATATTTTGTTCGTCGTCGTAAAAAAATCTAAGTTCGTTTTGTAGAATTTCGTTTCACTGTAACTTAAATAATTGCACTGATAATTTCATTAATGTTCGTTTGTTTCGTCTCGCCTTCTGGATCCACTTTAGCTGCCACCAATTGTAATGCTTTTATTGTTCCTTTTTTACGTTCTTCGTTATATGTTTGCATAGATTTAGTCTTTCTCTTCTTACCTTGGTTTCTTTCGAGGTGTCCTTCAGATCGCTTCGCGGATGATGTGCTATCTTTGTATATTTATTCCTTTTAAATATTGATATCTCTCAGAAAGGCGTATAGAGACGAGATCGGTAATTTCTTCACTTTAATTAGTACTTAATATTATAAAGATCAGTACAAAATTAACAAGTTACAACGATAGAAACGAATCACTCTTGAATCAGTCTATATGGGGAACACGGAAGCGATTGGGAGAAGTACTCTCCCTTGAAGGACACAGTTCTCTCTCTCTCTCTCTCTCTTTTCTATTTAATTTCCCTATCTATTCTACACCACAACAAAAGCGATGTAGTTAGTTTTTATTCTTCTTCTTCTTACAAGCAATGTCACTTTGATGTTTTCTACTGTTTTCCTTTTAAGTTAACTTACCCTACTCTTGCTTTGTTCTAGATTTTCCTACATTTCACATACACATAACCATAACATTCCTTGTAGATTACAGATTTGCCTATTTTCACTCGTTTTTTTCTATATTTACTAACACTATCATAACTATCATTTTTCTTCTCGATTTGCCTACCTTCATCGTTTTCTTTCTCGGTGTATTTTTGTTTCCAACAGGTCATCTTCTCAATTAAACTATGATCACTCTACAGTCTGTCAGAGATTTAACAATATTCCATCCGTTTCCTCTCTTGATTTGTTACAAAATCCCGTCAGGATTCCCTTTATAGATCTACCTGTCTCCACCTCATTCTTCTCCTAACTCAGATGTACCACCTTCCCCATCAAATTCCCACCTAGATTCGCCTATTTTACCTTCAATCTTCATAGATTCAGATTCTCTAACCTCCCCTCCAACAACATCAGTGACTTATGACAGTTGCAATGCCAGTTCACAAAAAAACAATAAATACAATTGTCCCGCCCTTCAAATTTCTCTCCTAGATTTTGCAACTTTTCCTTCATTTGCCCTTTCAAAGTTACAGGCCGGTCACAAACATTACATTACTTTATCTACCCATCTTAACTTTACTCTTCTTTTAAGATTTAGGTTACGAACCCTGCAAAAATACCTCCTGTCCGCACACCACACCTCTACCAAGTTTGCGAGAGAAATTTCTTAGCATCGAAACCAAATGCTACTGGAATGCAAAGTCCTGGAAAGTTACACCCCTGGAATAAGTTGTTCCAGAAATGCAGGAATGGAATAAATTGTTCTTGAAATGTTAGAACTCTGCATTTTATTCTGGAACCAAAAGCCTTTAGAGTACAATGCATTAGGAATGTATGCCCCTGGAATACATGCCCTAGAAATGTAAACCTCTGGAATACATGCCCTAGAAATGTAAGCCTCTGGATTACATGCCCTAGAAATGTAAGCCTCTGGAATACATACCCTAGAAATGTAAGCCTCTGGAATGCATACCCTAGAAATGTAAGCCTCTGGAATACATACCCTAGAAATGTAAGCCTCTGGAATATACACCCTAGAAATGTAAGCCTCTGGAATACATGCTCTAGAAATATAGACCTCTGGAATAAATTTCAATCGAAGTGAAAGCCTCTGGAAAAAAAAGTGCCTTGTACTGTGGGCCTCTGGGATAATGTGCTCTTGAAATGTAAGCTTCAGGAATAAATCAGTTCTTGGCAGACATGCCTCTGGAATAAATTGTACTCGCAAAGTGAACTCTAAAAAATATATATAATAATAATGTCATGAAAAAATAAGTCTCCGCAACAAATTGCCTTACAAATATAAACCACTAGATCAAATTCCACTTAAAGTGTACCCCACTAGTATAAATTAACATAAGAATGTAGGCCTCTGGAATAAACTGCTTTAGAATGTAATTCTCTATTCATACAGTTACAGAAGGGTAGAACTTTAAAATAAGCTGCCTAGGACATGGAAGGGTAAGGAGTATCATACACATTAAATAAAGGCCTGTATAAATTCCTCTAGAAATAGAAACTCTAGAAAAAAATTGTGAAATGTAGGTTTTCGGAATAAATTTCTCTCGAAATGCAGGGATCTACAAAGAATTCCTCCGAAAAGTAGGCCCCTGGACTAAATTCTTCTCGAAATGTACATCTTTGAAATTAACCATTACGGAGAACCAGTCCTTTGGAATAAAATATATCTGGAAATGTAAGCCTTAAAAAATAAATTACAGAAATTTTAGGCCGCTGGAATAAATTGCTGTCGAAATGAAACGTACGTAGGCCGGAGGAAGGGTTCGCTTGCCAAACGGGAATAAATCATGACGTTTGTCATATTCTACAAGGGCTGCTTGCTCCTGCTGCTGCAGCTGCCGACACCTAATGCGTCAGCCTCCAGGAATTTAAAATCCCTGTGATGCGCAGCGTCTCATGGGCAATTTACCCTCCTCGGGGGGAATGCACAAGCGGATGATTGCGACCTCTTGGTCTATTTACGTTTTTTTTATTTTTTTTTTTAATGCTACAGTTTTTTGGAGAGGCATTGCAGTTATTTTACAATGTGACTGTCTATAAAATGCCTTGACTAACTACAGAGCTGAATATTAACAGTTTTTTCCAATGTTATAAAATACATCAAGGCTGTACGTAAAAATTCATCACTGAATTGTTCTGGTGTTGCAATCATAACAGCCTAGACAGTTTCATGGTGTTGTAATTATAAATGTCTATCCTGTCTGTCTTAAAATATCTGGATCTTTCCTGGATAGTGAACCCCACGGGTTTTAACCCGGCATGTATCCACCTTTGCGGCGTGTTTAGTACAAGCCCGTTGGGGATTATCGTAAAAACATAAACACAAACTGTAAATATCACACAGATAATGACCCCCAAGATCCGAACATCTTAACGAAAGATATAAGAAGTATTATGATACAGCTGTCCAAAACAACTGGATAAACTTAGAGTTTCGCTGTTTTGTTACTATACTAAGACTGCCTATAAAGATTTTCAAATAAAACAAAAAAGAATTTTCCAGACCTACCATTATACTGTATCTTTAGAGACTGCCAAAGGAATTACAGTTTTCTTGTTGGCTAAGAGGGCCTAGCTAAATGACTACATTGCCTACCGATTCTTGGGATTTCCGCATGTTTCTCAGGCAAGGTCGACTCTCAGCTATTGTGACCTGACCTAACCAAACTTACTTGTATACAACGTGACTGATAGTGGTAAATAAAACTATAGGTGTCTATAAACAGCCTTGACGACAGGAATAATAATATACATAACACCACTTTCTCTGATTCTTACCTTTTTTATGAAGTGACATAAGCTCTTAATGGCCACACATACATTGACGTTCAAATTTTCTCCCATTCTTAAATATTGCACTAATGAATATGCACAATTATCCAACTGAATATGTTAATATATATATATATATATATATATATATATATATATATATATATATATATATATATATATATATAAAACATTATATATATATATACATACATTATATATAAATAAATAAATATATATATAAATATATATATATATATATATATGTATATACATACATATCTATATATATACATATGAATTTTATCACATCACCGTGATTCACATACAAGCAATAAGCTGCAAACGTCCTTTTATATCCAATTCGCTCTACCTCGAAATAATATATTTTCATATATGTTACCCGAAGGGGAATTTTTTTAGTTGTTAATAAGTTCGTCGTCTCGCGGGTTCGAACCACGGAAGACAAGAACCCGGGAGTACAGTGACGCGCATTAAACCACACGACTACCAAGTGAGGTATAAGTTGATACTGACTCCCATCTACAAATCCCTGTCGAACTCAGGTATTTGTGATTAGAATCGATATCAACGCACCTCTGCCATGTCAACAATGTAGTGCGTTTGTCATACGCAGCCATGTTATGAATGACGAGGAACTTATTATCAACTAAAAAATTCCCCTTCGGGTAACATATATGATATTACATTATTTCCGAGGTAGAGCGAATTGATATTAAAGGGCGTTTACAGCTTATTGCTTTGTATATATTATATATATATATATGTATGTATATAAATGTATACATATATATATATAATGTGTATTCAAGAAAGATTATGATTCTTTATACAGAATATACATCATAAAAAATAAGCATTCACATATATACATACATACACACACACACACACATATATATATATATATATATATATATATATATATATATATATATATATATATATATATATATATATATATATATATATATATATATATATATATATATATATCACCCTGCACGAAGCACAACACTGCACAAAATGAACAAAGAGGGAACCGTCTTCACTCACTCATCCTAATTATCTACCATAGTGGCTTTAATTACCACTGCCCGGACAATGATGCCTTTCAATTGTGCATCAAGTGCCGAGCCCCACACAAACTCTCAAGACCCATAAAACTCGGAAGAGAGACGGAAGAAAGGGTCTCCATTCATCCCGAGCGAAGAACAAACTAAAGTAAGCACAGTTTGTTTGTTTGTTGCGTTGTTTGTTTTTGTCTGGGACTAGTTGGAAATTAGCGGGGAGGTCCACCTGTCACTAATGGTGTGAATATGGGCTGTGAGAAGTGGTTGGTGGTGTTCAATAAGTGTATATGAATAGTGACTGGTTTATTATTATTATTATTATTATTATTATTATTATTATTATTATTATTATTATTATTATTATTATAAAACAGCTTACTGAGCCCAACGAGAGTTTTTTCACCCTCTCCTCTTGAAGATATTTAAAAAATTAAATGTGAAAAATACAGCAAGACGAAGGTGATGAAGATTGACAGCTAATTAGGAGTTGACCACAGAGAACGGATGAAAAGTAAAACGCGAATCTAATGGAGTTTGGGGGCAAATACAACACAAATCCACAACCTTATAACGTACATAGCCTTTCATTTGAGAGACTTAATCTACTTCCCAAAGTGGTAAGCGGCTCAAAAAAAATACTTACTGGTCATTACCACATTGTACTTCAACTGCTGAATCGTGGATGAATCCTCTATGCGGTAAATTTCTACAATATCAGCCACTTCATGCACACCACAGAGGCGCGTAAGCAGCGTCAAAACCCCTTACACAAAATGCACCATTCATCTGTACCTTTCATTCACTCATTAGCATCCTGGATACGAGAGTCCTTCCTTCACAACACCTCTTTTAAGCCAACGATTAAGTACTTTTTAAGTTTTCTCTCCTATGCTAAAACAACTCTTCAGCATTACGCACTCATTTCACAAGCTCATTTTCCTCCATTATTTCCACCTGAACAAACCATCCATAAACATTCTGACCACCCTTTCGCAGAGATCACACCAACTGCTAACACCGTCTATTTGTATTCAACATCTGCACTTCACTTTTATAAACGTCGACTAATTCTGCTACCTTCCTTACAACACACATTAGCTAATATTTACTCCAAACTTTCTTCTTTTGCAAACACATTCCAACTCGTTCGCTAATGTCTGCAGGTTCTCTTCACTATACATAAATCAGTACCATGTCATCTGCAAACATCAACCAATCGATGACTTGCTCTTATCCCACACTAGTTTAATGCATCTGCTCTCCAGTTTATTGATTCTCAGACCAACTTTTAAACCAAACCAATCACACTCGCACCAACAAATTCTAACACATGATTCATTTCCACCACGCAGCAGTGGGAAGAAATTTGTTGCTTAAAATATAAGAACTACGGGTTAGGCAAGAAAGCGTTCACAACTTTATTCCAATTCTCACAGTAATATGCCAGGTGAAACAGATAACAAAAAAATTTTCGCTAAATAAGTTGTCCGCTCGTCATTTTGAGATGATGCTGCTAGCCACCACATAACAAACCAATTGCTTAGGTCAACAGAGCAAAATTAATTTTTCAGGAATAGGCCCCAAGCCATTGTTGCCCCTCTTACTTCCGAGCTCGGGTCTCTCCGGTGAGGTGAGTATGGAGGTACTGGGTTATGGGGACCATCCATAGACACAGACACAGACACAGACACAGACACACACACACACACACACACACACACACATATATATATATATATATATATATATATATATATATATATATATATATATATATATATATATATATATATATCAGCATCTCATCTCGAACGCCGTGTCGCTTTTAAAGGGCCACCGTGAAATTCGTGTCCTTTATCTTCCACAAATCT
>NC_089794.1:38033197-38053197 GCF_040412425.1 Macrobrachium rosenbergii
GTTTTTATTCTAAATAAACAGATTATTAGTTCTTACATACACTCTCTCTCTCTCTCTCTCTCTCTCTCTCTCTCTTACAAGTTTGCAAAAATATATTCCATCCTGTTCCTTTCCCTTGTTCTTCCACCTTCCCTCTAAATCATGCTTACTTTCACAAGAAAAACTCTCTCTCTCTCTCTCTCTCTCTCTCTCTCTCTCTCTCTCTCTCTCTCTCTCTCTCTCTCTCTCTTACAAGTTTGCAACAATATTTTCCATCCTGTTCCTTGCCCGCGTTCTTCCACCTTCCCCCTAAATCATGCTTACGTTCACAAGAAAAATCTCTCTCTCTCTCTCTCTCTCTCTCTCTCTCTCTCTCTCTCTCTCTCTCTCTCTCTCTCTCTCTCTCTCTCTCTCTCTCTCTCTCTCTCCCCCCAAATACACCCACAGATAGAGAAAGGATATCTCCATTCTTCTCGTATCCCACACCAGCAGCCTGCAAGCGAAGTTTACTCCCCATCCTGAGGTTTTGTGGGCTCGTTCAATATGAAATAAATCAGGGAGAAGGTGAGCAAACAGCCAGTGTTCCTTTTTGATAATTTTCATAAAACAAGCCGTATGGAACGAGCCGCTGGCGTCTCCCGGATGGCTAGCAGACTTTCCCAAAAGCTTTCAGGCCCTTTCTTTTTTTGGGAAATAAGTTTCCGTAGAAGCCGTCTTTCTGCGAATTAGTGGTTTTTCCCTGGAGGTTAGATTTTTGAGTAAATTATTTTTCATTCCAGATTTCTAGTTTTCCTTTTCGTTAAGTATTTTGCAGGGTGGTAGCGTGGGATACGAGAATAATGGAGAGATCCTTTCTCTACCCGTGGTGTAACAGAGAGAGAGAGAGAGAGAGAGAGAGAAGAGAGAGAGAGAGAGAGAGAGAGAGAGAGAGAGAGTTTTTCAAGTGAACGTTAAAGAATGATTTAGTCATATAAGAGAAAAAATTGTTGCAAACACGTAAGAAAAAAAGTATACCTTAGTTTAACCAGACCCTGAGCTGATTGACAGCTCTCCTACGGCTGGCCCGAGGTATTAGATTTATTTTACGTGGCTAAGAACCAATTGGTTACCTAGCAACGGGACCTACAGCTTATTGTGGAATCCGAACCACATTGTACCGAGAAATGAATTTCCAACACCAGAAATAAATTCCTCTAATTCTTCAGTGGCAGGCCGGAGAATCGAACGCTGGCCCAGCAGAATGCTAGCTGAGAACGATACCCACCCGTCCCATGAGGAACAGAGAGAGAGAAAGTAAGTATACCTTAGTTTTACCAGACCACTGAGCTGATTAACAGCTCTCCTAGGGCTGGCCCGAAGGATTAGACTTATTTTTACGTGGCTAAGAACCAATTGGTTACTTAGCAACGGGACCTACAACTCATTGTGGAATCCGAACCACATTAGAGCGAGAAATGAATTTCTATCACCAGAAATACATTCCTCTAACTCTTCATCAGCCGGCCGCGGGAATTGAACTCCGGTCCATCGAGCGACAGTCTGAAGCTCAACCGGTTCGGCTACCAAAGGGCTGCAGAGAGAGAGAGAGAGAGAGAGAGAGAGAGAGAGTTGTAAAAAGATTGATAACCTATTTATTTAGAAGCAAAACATGGGATTAAAAGTAGTATACGCATAATTATAACTGAAAACTGTCCAAACACACCACTTTATATATATAATATATAAATATATATATATATATATATATATATATATATATATATATGTATATACATATAAATATACAGTATACTGTATATATATGTATATACAGTATATGTGTGTATGTATATGCATATATTTTAAAATATATCTATATATCTATCATATATACTATATATATATTTATAAGTATTTATATGTATATAAATTTGAATATATAAAAGAAAAAAGAAGAAAACTTGTAAAGAGTCTATTACTAATAGAAATAGCGTACAAAAATAAACTTAATACCCTACAGCCTTCCAAAAGAGCAAGCGATCGTGTAAGAGAACCAGCGCTTTAAGAAAATTAGACATATTCCACGACATATAATTTTCAAAAAACTAAGAGCTCCAAAAACAATAGCTAATTTTCAAAAGCGAGCTTCTACGGGAACCTATTCTCCAAAAAGAAAGGCCCTGAAAGCTTTTGGGAAAGTCTGCTAGCCATCCGGGAGACGCCAGCGGCTCGTTCCATACAGCTTGTTTTATGAAAATTATCAAAAGGAACACTGGCTGTTTGCTCACCTTCTCCTGATTTATTTCATATTGAACGAGCCCACAAAACCTCAGGATGGGAGTAAACTTCGGCTTGCAGGCTGCTGGTGTGGGATACGAGAAGAATGGAGATATCCTTTCTCTATCTGTGGGTGTATGTTGGAGAGAGAGAGAGAGAGAGAGAGAGAGAGAGAGAGAGAGAGAGAGAGAGAGAGAGAGAGATTTTTATGTGAGCTTAGAGAAGAATGATTTAGTTGTAAGGTGAAAAACAATGGTAGCAGTATGAGAGAGCGAGATAGAGTTGTAAAAAGAGTGATAATCTATTATTTAGAAAAAACTCTCCACACACCCACAATATATACATATATATATATATATATATATATATATATATATATATATATATATATATATATATATATATATATATATATATGTATGTATGTATGTATATACATATATATATATATATGTGTGCATACAAAAGAATATACATACATACATTCACACATACATACTTATTAATCAGAAACACACATTTTCATCCACAAAAGCAACCCACACATGCAACATAAAAGGTTAACACACATTAAGGAAAGCAATATTTCTCTTATTGTGTCTAGATGCAAAGCTGCATCCCAAAATTGCACAGCTACGTACAAAACACAAACGCTCGATATACACATACACATACAGACACATACACACAAAGCAATAACGAAAACAAAACTACCAAGATTAATGCCCATACACACTTACATGATCAACACACTGAAACCAGAGCAATTTGTGTACACAAAGGACCAATATCACTTGCGCGCATAAACACACACATACACATACACATACACAAACACAAACACAATAACGCCAACAATACAGCCAATTGCCAGTAATGCAATTGTCGAAAGTTCCGGCCGAATGGACAGAATAGATGTGCGAAATGGATCTGAATTAACCCATTACGGCTGTCTTCTATTTATCCCAGAAAACAATGAATGTATGCATTATTCATACGCTAGATGGCGTCGCTCGCTGCGATGCATGCCGCGCTAACTTCGTTCTCATGGTAACTTTATTCTAAAGCCATCTTTATCCCCTATTCAAATGGTTATGCACACTGACCTAGATTGCGTGCGTGTGTGTGTATGTATGGATGTATGCATATATAAAAATATGTATATATATATATATAAACATACATATATATACATACTCTATATGTATGTATGTACGTATAATTACTTAAATAGATACAGTGGGTTTTTACCGATGCGTGAGCAACCGCCCGACTTGACACATGTTAGTGAACGTAGGAACGTGCATGTGTGTGTGTGTAAGTATGTATGTATGTATGTATGTATGTGTATATGCGACTATGTATAATATATATAGATATATATATATATATATATATATATATATATATATATATATATATATATATATATATGTGTGTGTGTGTGTGTGTGTGTAATATACTGTGTGTATATATATATATAATACATATATATATATATATATATATATATATATATATATATATATATATATAGAACCTGAACTTCAAATAAACATTTATACATACTTCTGAATATCCATACGCCCAACCGTATGCATTTAAAAAAAAAGCATAAACATTACACACACATTACCAAATACAGCAAATTACCAACATGCCAATTGAACAGTACTACTTCAAGCACAGCTATACGATGGGGGGACCAGCCCAGCCACAAATTTCGACCGCACCAATATTATTCGTAGACGGGGCGGTGGGAGATTCAACCCTTAACGCATATTATATGCAGTTCGAATGTATATAACAGCAGTCTCGCTTTAACGGCGCCGGGACTTGTAGGGTTTGCGTTTCCTGTACAGAGTGGATTCTCGCGATGTCATTAAGCTGTGGAATCGATGGAACATCGATGGGATGAATAATAATTCACGTAACGTTTGTCTATTATGCATTCTTTGAAACATTAAAGGGGAAAATGATAATTTGCGAATTCAGTACGTTGCACAATGGATGAGAAGAAATCGTTGCTTTTTTGGCAAAGTGTCTAATATGCATTTTTAGAATTTTTTATTTATCTAAATCGACGTTGATTTTACTGGAATTGGAATATAGAATTTAGGCCAAAGGCCAAGCGCTGGGACGTATGAGGTCATTCAGCGCTGAAAGGGAAATTGACGGTAAGAAGTTTTGAACGGTGTAACGGTTAAAAAACCTCGCAGTTGAACTATGAATCAGTTGTTAGGAGAGGGTGGAAAATAAGATGGAAGAAGGAGAATATGGGCGGAAGTACAGTAAAAGGAATGAAAGAGGTTGCAGCTGGCGGCCGAAGGAACGCTGCACAGAACCTTAAGTCATGCCTACACCTTAAGTAAAGCCTACAGTGCACCACGCGAGGCGCTCTGACGGCACTAACCCCCTACAGGAGACGATCATTTTATTACTGACTTGCCGTTCCAGCTACGCATCAATTGTGTCTCTGTCACCTTACATCCTGGATGGTGAGAGAGACCGACTTGAGACTTTGATGAAGCAAGAAGTCAATGATAAAAATCACCGTCGACGCACATACAAAAATTGAAAGGATGCATATCCGACACTTTGCCAAAAAAAGGGAAGAAATTATAAAAACGTCATGCAATGTCAGGAAGATCTGCACCGAGTGAATGATGGAAACTTGTGAGTAATACATGTTACATCAGTATGTTAGGAATTCGACAAAATCTTAATGAATAAAAAAATTAAAGACGGTTCGCATTACATCATTATGCTGTGCATAATTCGACAAAAATTAAAAATAACTAAAAAATATATATTCGTAAGTCGTCAGCATGCTGAGCATTCTAAGAAAAGTTAAAAAAGAATTGGAACGACAATATATTGCACATTCAATACAAAAAGAAAAAAAAAATCGTATAACGTCAGTAGACAGTGCATTCAGAATGAAACTAAAAAAAAAAGTTGTTCGAAATGTTACTGTAAAAGGGTTGGCATAAAAGCAAACTACTGATATATAGGTGAAAAAGTCACAAATACATTAGTGGTTTGTTAAGTGCAGCATTACGTAACGAAAAAGTAAACTAAAAAAGAAAATGCAATTTTTTTTATAAGCGAAGGCCAATGAAACGGCTAACTTAGAAGCCTTATTCTTCCCCAGACCCGATAAAAAGACAAGAGAAAGGAAAAGGGAAGAAAGGAGATGAGTTTATCGCCCCTCCTGGCAGTCATCAACAGACCTGTATCTCACAAGATAAAAGGCAATATAATAAAATCCCCAAAAATTAAGAGAGGAAGCGAATTCTAAATCTCGTCAGTATAAAGAAAGAAAGTCACTGAAGAAAAACTAACAATGAACTAACAAGATTCGCAAGTGTTGGTTTGCCGATCAAACAAGCAAACCAAAAAAATCGACCTCGCTTCAAATGTTATTTTCCAAGTGCTGTGATGCTCACAACAGTGTTCGATGACAAAATACCATATATATATATATATATATATATATATATATATATATATATATATATATATATATATATATATATATATATATATATATATATATATATATATATATATATATATATATATATATATATATATATATATATATATATATGTGTGTGTGTGTGTGTGTGTGTGTATGTATGTATGTATCTTGTTACTTGAAAAAATTACTCAATACTGAAAATGTCAGTATAACCAAATTCTTTCAATATATATATACATATATATGTGTGTGTGTGTTCACCAATTAGCCCCTTACCATAGTAAAAGTGGCCCTATACAAAACAAACGAGCACTCCTGCTCCGTTCAACCAAGGATAAACCTATCGTGCAAAGAACTAATATATATATATATATATATATATATATATATATATATATATATATATATATATATATATATATATATATATATATATATATATATATATATATATATATATATATATATATATATATGCTTGGATTACCAAATCTTTCACAGCTCCCATACGAAAATTTCGTGGCATTACTGCTAAAAGGGAGAACCTTACGAATGCATTACGAATTGTTCCTGAGTTGTTGGGAAATGTTACGGTCAAGAAAGAACATGCCAGCTGATTCAACGTTACTGTGACGGCAGGCTTCCCCTATCGTACATTGGGAGAGTAAACATATGGAACTTACGGAATTGGAATTTCAGAAATTCAAGCGAAAATGCAATACACTGCTACCCTAATACTGTTCTTCCTGCATTTTAACATTTTTTTTTATTTATCTATTTATTAATTTTTTTTTTCCTTTTTGATCAGTGGGACCTCTTCTTTCTGTATTTCACTTTACTTCCTCTCAATTCTTCCTAATGAACACCAAATTCTTTGGAAGCTTGAATTTCAAGTCAATGGCCCCTGTGGGCTTGTTCCACATGAATAGGGTTCGTCTACTGAATAATAATAATAATAATAATAATAATAATAATAATAATAATAATAATAATAATAATAATAATAATAATAATAATATTAATATGTGAAAAAAATAATGCAAACTAGGGATTTTACAGTCATTATTTCTACCACTGGATGAGGATTACCTTATCCACACCCTCCCGTTTTGATGGTATTCGCGCTCCTGTCCAGTTTTCTCTCTCTCTCTCTCTCTCTCTCTCTCTCTCTCTCTCTCTCTCTCTCTCTCTCTCAGGCGAGATGCTGCAGCTCACCAATGTCGTCTAACAACTAGGTACCTACATCACTGTTTAGGTCAACATTAAGGCACAAAAGATTTTTAAGGAATGCAGTCATCTGTCACTATTTGTCAGTTCAGAGAGAGAGAGAGAGAGAGAGAGAGAGAGAGAGAGAGAGAGAGAGAGAGAGAGAGAAAACACGGTTTGGGACAGATAACATGGAAAAAATCTGAGATACGAAGAAAGAAATTTTTCATAAGATATATATTTTCACATAATGTGTGAGAGAGAGAGAGAGAGAGAGAGAGAGAGAGAGAGAGAGACACGGTATGGCAAGGGTATCGTATGACAGACGTAAGAGCGACGAACAAAAAAAAAACAGAATTAACATAGACAGAAAATTTCATATGAAAAATGCAGAGAGAGAGAGAGAGAGAGAGAGAGAGAGAGAGAGAGAGAGGGTTACGTTTTGAATAACTTCGAATATTTCCTGCTCTGAAAAATGGCCTCCATGTAAAATGATTAAAGATCTTCATTCTTCACTCGTTCATTCATCTCCGAAGAGCTGTTGCAATAAAGCCCTTATCTGCGCTGTTTTTAATGGGAGTTTCAGCTCCAATGACAATCCGAGATCGGAGCTGGGTAAAGGCTAAACTGGTACGTGAATAAATGAGAATTTCGACCTTAACGTCATTTCATAGGAGATTTTTCCATACGTATGAATACTTATAGTTATTTTGCGTCGGTTTCTTTTCTTCTGAATAACCACTTGGAATAAAGAGGAGGAATAAATAAGGGGGGAGAAAATCAATAATTAGAGGAAATGGAACTTGATAGATAACTTGAGAGATATAAAGAGATAATACAGAGAGAGAGAGAGAGAGAGAGAGAGAGAGAGAGAGAGAGAGAGAGAGAGAGATGATAAACACACAAACCCAAAAACGCTCAGGCATAAGGTTCAAAATGATGACAAACCAACCGAAATTTGACCTAACCTGAAACTTCACCATAACCCCATATATCCACCCTGTTTTCACATCCCGAGTGAATCTTATCCTTTTCTTCTCTTTTCCGCTTTATTTTCGTCTTTTTTCATTTTTTATTTCCCTCCTTTTTTTGGCATCTTTTGATGCGTGGGCAGAATAGGAGACGGAACGTAAGACGGTCCGTGTCTGCGGTATTGATATGATAATGAGACTGTTTGAAGATATATGAATTTGGGGGGAGGGCAGACTCCACGGCTTGTTTGTGGGACCAGATATTCCGTTACTCCTGCCAGGGATGTTCCCTATTGTACGCTTAGATTTAGGGAGCTCTCTCTCTCTCTCTCTCTCTCTCTCTCTCTCTCTCTCTCTCTCTCTCTCTCTCTCTCTGACGAACGATTTTATTCTGTTTTAGACATATTTTCCAAGATACCGATATATGGTGTGCAATAAAATTTTCTGAAAAAGTAACATTCAAAGACAATCCTTCTCAAGCAAATACAACGAACGACAGACTCTCTCTCTCTCTCTCTCTCTCTCTCTCTCTCTCTCTCTCTCTCTCTCTCTCTCTCTCTCTCTCTCTAGCGAACGATTTTATTCTGTTTTAAACATATTTTCCAAGATACCGGAATATGGTGTGCAATAAAATTTTCAGAAAAAGTAACATTCCAAGTCAATCCACCTCAAGCAAATACAAAGAACGACTGGCTCTCTCTCTCTCTCTCTCTCTCTCTCTCTCTCTCTCTCTCTCTCTCTCTCTCTCTCTCTCTCTCGTAAAAAAAGGTTTTATTCCGTTATAAATATATTTTTCAAAGTTCCGAAATATGATGCAAGATAAAATTTTCAGAAAAAGTAACATTCAAAGTCAATCCATCTCAAGCAAATACAAAGAACGACTGACTGACTCTCTCTCTCTCTCTCTCTCTCTCTCTCTCTCTCTCTCTCTCTCTCTCTCTCTCTCTCTCTCTCTCTCAACGTTCCGAAATATGGTGCAAGATAAAATTTTCAGTAAAAGTAACATTCAAAGTCGATCCATCTCAAGCAAATACAAAGAACGTCAAATTCTCTCTCTCTCTCTCTCTCTCTCTCTCTCTCTCTCTCTCTCTCTCAGAAAAAAGGTTTTATTTTCCAAAGAACTGACGCATGGTGTAAAATAAAAGTTTCAGTAAAAATAAAATCCAAAGTCGAAACTTTCTCATCCTCTTAAGAGCTTCTTCTGATGCAAACATGTATTGACGCACAAAATATCCAGTCACAAAAACAATCGTCTGCCAACTCCCTAAAGCAAAAGAGAAAGAACAATAGACTCTTTTATTAATATCTTAGTCATTTTCTGTAAGAGGTCAGGCAAAACCATCAACGATCTCCGGACTAAAGACAATAAATCTCTGTTGATGTTTAACAAAGCATGGCTATCGGCTCGTTCTTTAGACGGGGCTATCGGCTCGTTCTTTAGACGTGGCGTTTCTAAGAGAGGATTTTAGCTGTAGTAAGGTGGTGAAGGATCTTCCTGTTGTCGCTGTTGGGACAGGGAAGGCTGTTTGGATCTTCAACAACTTTCTTACAATGAGGAAGTCTTAACCTCCACCGCTAACGCCCACTGCATGAAACACAAGGTAACTTTCTTTCTCCTAAAACTTCCCATTCTCCTTCACCTTATCTTCAGAACTGCAAAGACGCATCTTATGTGTAAGTCCCGACAGCTGGCTTCGGTGACGTTTGTCTATCTTTAACGATGACTTCAACACGCTTGTTCAATGACTCTAGACCCAAAGGACACTGAAGTTAATCTTAAAATAGCGTTAAATGCCGTCACACGGTAATATTCCCGCCGGCAACAGAACATGCTACGACCACTAAGAAATTTCTGTTTTTGTTCTTTCCTTCATTTTCTAGGACCTTCGGGACATTTCTATTTTAGCTCTTTCTTTTATTTTCTAGGAACTTTGAGAAATTTCTATTTTCGTTTTTATATTTTCTACGACCTCCGGGAAATTCCCATTTTCGCTATTCCTTGTATTTTCTACAACTTCCTTAGTTTAGTTTTTCATCTCACAACACCCTTGACAGGTTATAATTCGATTAATGGAGTTTATTTTTTGTTACTTCTTACGTATTTTTTAATTTTTCTCATATAGATGAAGGCGGTTACACTCATAAACAACACCCGCCACACCAGTGTGCATGGACCTATGGAAGAACTCTCTCTCTCTCTCTCTCTCTCTCTCTCTCTCTCTCTCTCTCTCTCTCTCTCTCTCTTATGGTTTTAACCTCTTCTGAATAAATTTTCTATTTTGTTTTATCCTGACTGAAGCCAGTCTTCAAATAAATTCTTCATTTTACTTATGAACACCAGGGTTTAGGAAAGAACGATCTCTCTCTCTCTCTCTCTCTCTCTCTCTCTCTCTCTCTCTCTCTCTCTCTCTCTCTCTCTCTATGTCCCCCTCATATGTTTCCCTCGCTGTCATCTTACGAAAGACAAAATCGCAAAACTTTTTTTTTTTTTCATAAGCCAGTCACCAGTTCCGATCGATTGCTGAACGGTTTCCTGAAATGTGGCTCCAATATATAATTCTAATATTTTCTTTCATATCTCATATTTGGTTCTTTTTTATGCCTTACAATAATTATCATTCAATGTTGTTTTAATTCATTATTACTGGTTTTTCTTTATTTTACACAGTTCGATTTCTGTTTAACTTTTTCCTTAAAACTACATTCGGTGTCTCCCATATCCTGAAACACATGTTATACGTACTCGAGTTTTTGTATGTATTTACGTAACTGTCTGTTGCTTCACTCTCGGTTTCATTTCTTCTTGTTGACTTATCTTCATTTTACTTCCCCCTCAATTTCTACTGGGCGGTTCCGTTAATTCCTATCCAATAGTGTCAATATTCAATTTTGGAATTTTTGCTGTAATTTCTTTTATTCCCCTCTTCTCTTTGAAAAGTAATTCTCTCAAATATTCCCTCTTTTCTCCCCTCTCTTCTACTTTCTTTAAATGCAAAAGTCAACAGAAAAGGCGAACTGGTGCCCTTATCAAGTCCAGCTCCGACAAAAACAAGAGGGTAAAAAGATCCAAAAGTAAGCTACACAACATTCTTACAGAATTGCAAGTTATGCCATGGGAAAACAAAGGTCTCAAAAGCATTCCAACATATGGAAGTATAACAGTGACTTATCAATCCGTCTATCAATATATACATATATATACACACACACACACACATATATATATATATATATATATATATATATATATATATATATATATATATATATATATATATATATATATATATAGTTATACATATATATATATAATATATATATATAATATATATATATATATATATATATATATATATATATATATAGTGACATTGCTTATGAGTATGGGTCAGGGTTCACAGCTTACTAATTCATTCAGACAACAAACTATATATATATATATATATATATATATATATATATAGTGACATTGCTTATGAGTAAGGGTCAGGGTTCACAGCTTACTAATTCATTCAGACAACAAACACACAGGTCAATAGCTCTTGCGAGGGGGGGGGGAATCTGTGAGCGTCTAGGCGTATGAACGTATATTTTGAGTTCTGCAGCTTGTTGGGAATGTACACATTTCTGGTCATGTGGTAGGTTGTCTTGGCTGGCATTATCCTTTCTACCACTTTTCAGGTGTCGGATGGGGATGTTGGGCTCTTTTGATCTTGAAAGACATCTGCTGGCAACGTTAGTGCTTGGCCGTATAAGACTTCTGCTGGAGGTGCGTTGAATGCTGCGTACATTGTCGTTCTAAAGCCCTGTAGAACCCACAGTAACTCCTTGACATCTGGCAGTGAGTGATGCTTTTAACGAGCAGTGTAGCCTCTCGATGATGCCATTAGCTTCTGGGTTGTAGGCCGTCATGTATGTTATTTTTGTCCCAAAACTGCCTGTGAGGGCATTCCACAGGGCGGACATGAAGTTGGCCCTCCCTGTCACTTGTAATGATCATGCAGCTTTCCGCCATCTGTTTTCATATTGGTATTGCTTTGGGCTACCAGGTATTTCTGTCTATGATGATGAACTGGTATCTGTACCCTTCAGAGGGGGTTACAGATCCTATTATGTCAATGTGGATGTGGGCGAGTCAGAGGTGTGTTGTGTTAAACTCTATCCCGTTCTGGGCGTCTTATGATTTTTGACATCTGACACGTGATGCATTCTCTCATCCAGTTCTTTACATCCTTCTTCAACACATCCCTCCCCAAGATGTACCGTTCTGCTATGATTCAGGCAGTTGACTGGCCTGATGGGTGGGGACAGGTTGTGGGCCAGTGTGAAAACTTTTCTTCTGAGGCCTTCTGGCAGGTAGGGGTGAGGGCATCCGGTACTCACTTTACAGGCGATGGTCGTCTCTCCACTGCTGATTGACAGGTCGCTCCATGTAAGGGCGGGGTTGTCCCACCGCAGTCACTGTAGGTCCGCGTCATCTCTTTGGGCCCCTGCTATTTTGGGATAGGCTATCCTGAGCTGGATGGTGTTGATGCAGTTTCTTGATAGTGTGCCTGCCATGGTGTTTGCTGAACCTTTCAAGTATTTGATGGTGCAGGAGTGTTCAGCTATTGCTGATAGGTGCCGTTGTTGCCGTGCTGACCATAGGTCTGCTAACTTCATGAAGGCGTAAACCAAGGGTTGATGGCCAGTTTGCAATACGAACTGTCGTCCCTCAAGCACATGGCAGAAGTGGTGGGCAGCTTTGTAGACTGCAGGGAGCTCCCTGTCAAACACGAAGCTTTTCTCTTATACTGCCATCAGCTTCTTGCTGAAGAACGCCAGCAGGCGACGCCCATCATCTCTGTCCTGCTCGAGTACAGTTCCCATTGCCGCATTACTTGCGTCTGCTGTCAATGTGAGGGGACCTATGGGGTGCATGAAAAATTAATGTGGTTGCAGATGTTATTGCTTGTTTTGCTAAAAGGAAAGCCTTATCTTGATTTTCTGACCAATTTAGCTTTTTATGTTTTCCTTTTAGGCATTTGTATATAGGGCTCATTATTTTAGCAATGTTAGGTATAAATCTGTTGTAATAAGTGGTTAGTCCTGAAAATTCTTGCAGTACTTTAATTGTTGTTCATTTTGCAAAGTTGGTGATTGCTTTTTACTTTTTCTGGTAGGGGTTTAATGCCTTCTGGGCTTATTTGAAGTCCCAGGAATTCCACCATTTTCTTTGTCCATTCACACTTGTCTTCCCTTAATATGGGTCCATTTTCTTTCAGTATCTGTAGTACTTTCTTGACGTCTATGAGATGTTGCTTGAGGTTAGGGCTAAATATAAGGATGTCATCAGTGTAGACTACACAGACTGGGAGGTTGCTGAGCAGTTTGTCCATAAGTCTTTGGAAGATTGCCCCTGCATTGC
Source organism: Macrobrachium rosenbergii (assembly GCF_040412425.1). Lineage (NCBI taxonomy): Eukaryota > Metazoa > Arthropoda > Malacostraca > Decapoda > Palaemonidae > Macrobrachium > Macrobrachium rosenbergii. The sequence goes on from NC_089794.1 coordinate 38,046,501, forward strand.
GAAGGCCAAAACAGCTACAGCTGAATGTGTAGGTGCTGAAGAGGGTGATGATCGCAGTCTTTTCTGTATCTTCCTTCACTACTGGGACTTGGAAGTATCCTTCAGCAGGTCTATTTTGGCGAAGATCTTTGCTCCGTTCATTTGGTTGGTTATGTCTGCTATGTTTGGCAATGGCCTATCTGGCTTTGTTTTGATGTTTCGTCATTGGTAGTCTCCACTTGGGTGCCATGTTTCATCGGGTTTTGGTACCATGTGAAGGGGTGATGCCCATGGGCTGGGGGCTTTTGGCATATTCCTGCTTCCTCCATCTCTTTGAACACTTGTTTGGCGTAGGCAGGCTTCTCTGGGGTTAAACATCTGAAGCGTGAGTGGATTGGGGGTCATTCTGTTTCTATATTGTGCTGGATGTTATGTTTTGCTGGTTTGTTAAGTCGTGCTGCAGGTCATCTTTGAAGACCTCTCTGTAGTCTTGCAGGAGTTGTCGTATTTCTGGTGGTGGGGTGGCTGCTGCTATTAGGCATATTTGTCATCTCTGCTGCTTCGGAGATGGTTGGTGGTGGTACGTCTGCATGGCTGTTGAGGATACAATGTCGGAGTTGTTATTGGGATCAGCTATTTTGATGCTACGTTCACTAGCAGGTTGTGTGCTGTTAGAAATTCCGCTCCCAACCGTGCTATGTCACGTCTGCCATGATGGAGGTCCAACTGTAGTCTTTCCCATTGAATGACAAGTTCATGTCTCATCTTCCATAAATCTTGAGTGGTGCTCTGCTGGCAGTGGTTACATGGAGGTTTATGGGTGCAGGATTGAGTCATTCGTTTGCACTGTCTGGGACAAATGACCTGCATGCTCTGGTGTCCACGAGGAACTCCATGTCAGACCTCTAATCCCTGATGAAGAAGAACTTGGAGCCTTTTCGTTCGTACCTGGAAGAAAGACAGTGGTGGGCAGGCACATGTTTATTGAAAAAAGGCAGCCTTTGTCACACTTGCGTGCTTTCTTTCTGAATCTCCAGTGGAAGTAGCATATTCCCTCTAATGGTTCATCTTTTTTCTGTTTGATCTTCCCCTTGATGAATTGCTTGGGGAAGTTTCATTTGTAAATGGGGGTGGCTGGTCCTTCTGGGTTGCTGTTGGATTCTGTGTCAGTTGTTGTTGTTACTGATTAAGCTGGACTTATGCCAGCACGGGCTCTTGCTCATAGAGCAGCCCGTAAATGTGTCAGTTGAATGCTGGGCCCATCGTGGTGCTGCTTCTGCTGTTGGTGGCTGTGTGGACTCCAATGTCTTGTGGGCTGTATGGACTGCATCAGCTAATCTCAGGAATTCTTTGACTGACATGGAGGAGTTGGACATGGCCACCACTGTTTGGCAAGGTAGTCTTGTGAGGAGTACCTCTCTCACAAGGTATAGGAATGACTCAGGTTGGCCATCTGTGGCAGGTAGAGTGATGAGCCGCCGCAATTGTTTGTAGACATGTGATGGTCTCTCTTCTCTTATGGGTGCCCTCACGTAGTTGAGGAATTTCTTGGCTCTTAGGACAGGTAGCATGCTGAAGGATGAGTTCAGCTGGTCTTTTCAGCAATTCATAGGTGACAAGGGTTCGGAGTTCTTCGAGCCATGCTGCTATCTGCTCAAAGAAGTAGTCTGCAAGGAATTCGAGAACGGCATCTGCTTTGCATATCGCGAAGGTGATTTTCTTCGATCAAAAGATTGTTTCCGCCCTAACAAACCACGCTTCTGGGTTGTGAGGCATGAATGGAGGTAGAAGTATGGAGGTGGCAGCGAGGGTTTCGCTGGAGAGGTGGGCATCGGTGGTGTTGGCTGGGTTGGTCATTTCCGTGGGTCACCAATGTGGCGATGGGTATGAGTAAGGGTCAGAGTTCACAGCTTACTAATTTATTAACAACAAACACACAGGTCAATAGCTCTTGCGAGTGGAAAAGTAGCACCTGACATCGGGCAGGTAGAAACAGAGATTAAACACAATCACTTGTGTTTGTTGGCAGATGGAAATACACATACGAATGGGTGCATAATCTAGGACTGAAGTTAAGCTACATTTGGCTGAGAGCTGACAGTGCAATGCGTATGATGATGAAGATACATTTAATATGATAATAATAATAAAGGAGACAAAATATTATGTACAAGAGATGCGTAACAGGTGCTGTGTTTCTTTTGTCGACGCGTTGGCGAGATGTGTGTGGGGTCCAAGTGTGGATCCTACAACATATTTACGTGGATATATATCTACTATATATATATATATATATATATATATATATATATATATATATATATATATATATATATATATATATATATATATATATATATATATATATATATATATATATATAAATATATTATATGGATATATATATACACACATGTATAGATAAACGTTACTCTTTCGGTTTCGAGTTCATTGTCGAATGAGCTTCATAATTCTTTGTAGCCAGGAACGACTCATCACATCCGATTCATGACCAAGTACATAATTCCCAGCTCAAGTTAGCAAAGGCTCATTTAGGATTAAAGGGACAATAACAAAGTATTCCCCTTCGTCGTGGAATCGAAACACTGTCCCATTCGTTGGTCAGGCGAGCATCCTAACCCCAGGCGATACTAAATCTACATCAGTACGAGAAATGCAATGTATACAAAGATAATCGGTGTATTATTCCAAGGCGCTTACTCAATACAAAATCCACCATTGATTAAATGGTCATATTTGTCCCTGGTTCTTGTCACGAACCGTCACAAACCGCGAAGGCCATCAACAACAAAGAACCATTTATCGCTTAAAATAATTATCACTTCGAAAAAACAATATAAAAAATATAATTGTTTTAAAACAAACATTCGCAATCTACATCTAAATGCATTCGGTTTTCAATCCTCAAAGTTCTGAACTTACCTTGGAGTCACACAAGGTGAAGGCTGAATCCCACAGATTACGGCTCTGAATTGACCCACAGTCGCGTCTGCCTGCAAAAATAAAATGTATCAAAATTCATAAGGTATTCAGCCAACGATGATTTGAATATCTTTTTGTTTTTCAATAAATATTAGATTCTAAACAGTTTTGTTTTACTTTTTGTCAATTTTACTGTCACCACTTTTATAATCTAACGTTCTGTTTTTTTTTTTTCTTTTCTTTCTAATAGTTAATGTTCCAAGATACTAATTGGCTTCATTTATTTCTTTTTAACGAAACTCGATAGAACAAGCCAACGGATATTTTTATCTAAACCACATCCTACGCAAATAAAAAAAAATACAGTAATTTCAGTATCTAAAATCAGTATCCGAAAAATAAGAGTTCATTAACAAAGTACATTTTTTCATATGTAAATCTGCAGCTTTTCATTAAGTTAAAATTTACATTTTTTTACAGCAAAATACCAAACTTGACCCTGAAGGCTTTCTAATGTCCGTTTACCTGCACAATAACTCTTTGTATTTAACCTATTTTTCCTACTATATTGATAAATATTAAAATTTAAAATTCATATATATACATACATATATATATATATATATATATATATATATATATATATATATATATATATATATATATATTATACATATATATACATATATATACATATACATATATATATATATATGTGTGTACATATATATATATATATATATACATACATATATATATGTATATATTATATACTATAAATACTATAAATATACAACTTTTGCTATTTGATTCGTGACATAGGTTATTCCATGTTTATAGCAAATCACATAGTAGTGTCTGCACTTAAAACAGCAAAGGCACTGTTTTGGAAACCTGGCAACTGTGTGACTTGGAATTCACAAAGCAAAGCCTTATTCACTTCATTGCAAACAAAAAGAACGTTTGGAGAATTAAAGGAACAGGCAATAATGAACCTCCAGAGCTTCGATCAAGCAAAAGCCTAAACTACAATGTCTTCCCTCGTGTCAATTGGTCATAACCACCTCCTTTCTTCAATGTAGCTGTCCAACACCTTTAACTATTACTTCTTAATAGAGCTGTGGGATTTTCTCTTAGTTCCTCCTTTCGATCCTTGTACTTCATTCCCTTTATTTTCTAGAACTTTATCTTGCTGTCCAGCCACTCTAACTCCCTCTTTTCACTGTCTTGAACCCTGAATGACCGAAAGTGCTCCAGCATTAAAGTATAAAAAAAGGAAAATTAAACCTGAAAACCTTAAAATGATACAATCAGCCTTTCATGGAATTTATTCTTCCACCAACGGCACAAGTGAGAGCCAAAATCTCCTAAATCCCGTGTCACCTGGTGCGACCTCCTCATTAAGCTATTTCTTCCCAATAAACTTTTTCTTCCTACATTCACTCCGGTCAGGAGACTATAACTCTTCCCCTCTACTACAACCTTTGGAATTATCTTCATGTTTCCGTATTCTACGACACATAACAACCAAGACCCACTCTTATATCCCTCATTATTTCTTTACTCATTTCAGGTATTTCAGAAGAGCATCTGACTGCCTGTTCCACTGTCTTTTACAAAAAAAAAAAAAATATAGCAAATAAATAACGGTTATTCTGGCAGTGATTCCAAAAGGGAACAGACAAAAAATGCATGCAATTAATTAACAATAAAAGAATTACGTAGGTTAACACTAACCGAAACAAAGGACTATTGTTAGCCACGAATGGGGAGGTTATTCAAATAATCCGTTGTGGGATAACGACGCAACCTCTTAATTGCCCAACTAAAATTTTTGACCCCAGCGTTTGCCACCTATTGCCAAAGTTTTTCGGCAAAATACTGAAATATGTCGGTAAACTCGTTCGAGAGGCAGTACTTCTTGACATTAGCAAACTGCCAGTAAGGGCAAGGAATTTAAATGTCTAAATACGACAACTATTGTAGGAATAGTATGAGTAAGGCAAGGAGAGGTTCTACTCAAGATCGTTGTTTGCTTACCCGAGTTGTGGTTAGGTTAAAAGTTTCATGTGTTTTAAAAAGTTATTAAACCATGGCCGTGTTAGTTTTGAGTTTTACCGAGATACGTAAAATTTGGTTTAGTTCAACCATGGCCTCATACAATTTCAATTTCTACCTTACTCTGCTTTGGGAGTTTAGCTTGTAACGGTGCACAGGGTACTAATTAGTCATGAATGAGTCTCTGTCTAAATGTACGCATGTAACATGTAATGTTCTTATAACGAAATATCACATTTTAATGGCTGGGGTCTTTCTTAATGAGGCAGTGTATGCATATTGCTTCTAGATATATTTAAATAAATTATCGAATATATGCGATTGTATATGCAAATGAGTGTGTGTATATATACATAACATATATATACATATATATATATATATATATATATATATATATATATATATATATATATATATATATATATATATATATATATATATATATATATATATATATATATATCACATTACCAGGTGAAAAATAAGAAACAGGTGTGGGTCTGACCGGTTTCGACTTTATTTCAAGCCATTGACGAAGGACTGATACAGAGTATGAGACATCACAAATATGTATCAGTCCTTCGTCAGTGGCTTGGAAATAAAGTCGAAACCGGTCAGGACCTACACCCCGTTTCTTATTTTTCACCTGTGGTAATCTGTGATAAATGAATCACGTACAAAAGTGATAATAATCATATATATATATATATATATATATATATATATATATATATATATATATATACGTACATCTCTACAAGTACATATATAATAATAATAACAATAACAATAATAATAATAATAATAATAATAGTAATAATAATCTTTATTGCAATATACATAGAAGATACAAATACAATACACAATATTATATATATATACATATATATAATATACTGTATTTATATATACATAATATACTGTATATATATAAAATATATATATATATATATATATATATATATATATATATATATCAACTTTATCACATACACAATTGTTCTGTGCATTAGTAGAATTACTAAAAGACCTCACTTCAAACTGGATGGTATCTAATGGAGTTTTTATTCAAAAAGTTACAAGCTTTCTTGGACAAACAGTCCACATTATCAAATATCCGTACAATGAGCAGACGCAATAGTCCGGCTGTATTTATATCTGTGTGCTGGGTACTTTTAATCCTATAATCGCCTAAGCTCTTCCTGTGTGACCTCCACCCCTCTTGACCTTGGTCTTTCTCTGATCCTTCCTCCTAGGTGACCGTTTTCCGTGCGTTCTCTTACGTTTTTCTTCGTTTCCTTGCTACTGTGGGTATACGATTTTTCTAGATATGCTGTCTTCAAAGCCGTTTCCGGTGTTCCCTGCCATCGTGTTGTTGGCGCAAGTTATGAAGGCGTTCTCTACAACCAGTCTATTTTCCCAGTCTATTCTGTGATCATTTTCCCAACAGTGTTTGGCAACTGCCGACGTCTGATTATAATGCCTTATGTTCTGCAGATGTTGTTTGCTTCGCTCTTTACATGATTTGCCAGTTTCGCCATAGTACCCTTCTTCACAGTCTAGACACGCTGCCATATAAACCCCCTCTAATCTCTTCCCCCTCTACCGACTTTTTGTTTCTAACTATTTTTATTCCTAATGGTGTTTTTGATAAACAGCTACAAAAACACCATTAGAATAAAATAATTAAAACAAAAAGTCGGTAGAGGGGAAG
>NC_089794.1:38058197-38123197 GCF_040412425.1 Macrobrachium rosenbergii
AAATGGGTCATCTAAGGAAACGCAATCTTTCCTACAAAAATAGATTTATTATTTAAAGCAACCCAACAAGTAATGAATAAACAAAGCAAAGATTAAAATGCATCATAAATGAAATTATCAAGTAAGAATCATCTAACCCTGACTAAAAAGTCTCATCACGGCTAATGCCTGTAAATCCAAAAATTCTCACATACTCCATTATAGACTTTGTAAGTCTAGTCTAGGCTCAAAGTCTACCACATAAAAATTATATACATTGCAAAGGTTTTGCAAATGTATTCTCTATGATCACACCAACATGATAACATCATGTTCTCTCACTATGTTCTCGCCACACCACCACCACCACCACCACCGACATCTGTCGAAGGAATTAAGCACAAATAATACTCTCCCAAAAATATGCAAGTGCAAAACATAATAATGAAAAGTCTAAAATGCATGAGTAAATAGCATACTGGTAAATAGAACACAATAAAATAGAATATTGAAATGGTAAAAGGCTACATCCACTTCCCACACAAGTTCAAAAATGTCTTGAAACATGGTAAAAAACATAAGTTCACACTTCACACAGAAAAACGAAGAGTCTGAACTGTACCTTATCTGCCAATTCTAAGAGATTGCAACATTCAAAGATAATGTCTTCACGATCTCGCTCTAGCTCCGCTAATGAACGATCGAACTAATTTTTGGGCAGAATTAGACACAAAATCTAGATTTCTAACGTACGAACTCATGTACGCACATACCAACTCGGTCATATGACAGAGCCAATATCGTGTGTTCATCAGGTTAACTGCTGAGATGACCAACTATTTGCTGAATACAACGATTCTGCAACTGACGGCTTTGCCCCAGTTCCATCTCACAGCTCTTTTTCTTTCATCACACTATATAACACAGTAATATTAAAGTGGGCCGTATTTTTCTGAAATAAATATATATATATATATATATACACTGAAATACATGCACACATACATCCACACGCACACACACCCACACACACACACACACACACACACATATATATATATATATATATATATATATATATATATATATATATATATATATATATATATATATATATATATATATATATATATATATATATATATAGATTAGGCATTCTCATCCTTTAACAGTTTATTTTCAATGCCGACGTTTCATGACGAATTCAAGTCGCATTTTCAAGGCTATAAAATATAATTGGCGAACATTAATAACTCAAATTAATTCAGGATATGCAATAGCAACCGCTCTTTATGAAGTAAGAACATTTAAAACTAAACAATACATTCAAAGACAAACCCACTGTAAGTAAAAGGAGTTCACTGAAATCTAGAAACAACCTACCTATACGAAAGAAAGAGCAAGACTAACATAAATAAATAAAACTGAGTGAGGAAAACCAGTTGCCCAAACTAGGATATAAACAATTTTACAGAAGACCCGGCCGTTATGTGTGTGTATATATGTGTGTGTGTATATGTATATATATATATATATATATATATATATATATATATATATATATATATATATATATATATATATATATATATATAGCTTGATTACTTTCACATTTGTACTTTTTTACATTAATACAAAGAATAACAGGACCTCATTTAAACAGGATGGTAGCCAACGGAGATTTTATTAACAAAAGTTGCAAGATTTTAAGGATTCACTGTCCCCATCGTCCTATCGGACATTGAGTCCTTGAAAGCTTGTAACTTTTGTGACTAAAATCTCCGTCAGATGCAATCCTGTTTAAATGAGGTCCTGTTATTCTAAATATACAATATATATATATATATATATATATATATATATATATATATATATATATATGCACATATATGTCTGTATGTATGTATGTATGTATGTATGTATATATATATATATATATATATATATATATATATATATATATATATTTTGTAACATTTTCCAAAACTGGAAATCACAAGCAAAAGAAATAACGGAAAACCAAAGCGTATTTCCATGACATGTTAGTAAGGTCATATTTCTTTGCAAATTACTCATGGCAATATATAAACATAATATGAAAAAACATGAAAACAAAATACTACAGTAGTCGAGGCCATGGGTCTGAAAAAAAGCAAGAGAAATATATCTACACAGTGAAAAAACAATAGAGAGTACAACACACGAACAGAGGCCAAAAGTATGTAAGCAACAAAATAAAGGCGGTAAAAAAAAGAACTAATGAGGAAAACGAGAGAAAAATAATTCTATGAATTTTTTGAGATCTAGAGCTTAACAGAAATCTTATATCATAATATAAACGCAAAAACAAGACAGCAAATAGAGACAACAACTAATAATAAAAAAGAAATAACAGAGAGAGAGAGAGAGAGAGAGAGAGAGAGAGAGAGAGAGAGACGTTTGAAATTTTGGAGAACTTGGGCTTCATAGAAACCTCGGACCTAATATAAACGAAAAAACCAAATAAACGAAACAGAGAGCAAATAGATACGACAAGTAAAAAAGAAATAGCCGATCGAGAGAGAGAGAGAGAGAGAGAGAGAGAGAGAGAGAGAGAGAGAGAGAGAGAGAGAGAGAGAGATATGTTTGAAATTTTGGAGAACTTGGGCTTCATAGAAACCTTGGACCATAATTATAAACGCAAAAACTAAATAAACGAAAGAGAGAGCAAATAGATACGACAAGTAAAAAAGAAATAACCGAGAGAGAGAGAGAGAGAGAGAGAGAGAGAAACAAACGTTTGAAATTTTGGAGAACTTGGGCTTCATAGAAATCTTGGACCATAATATAAACAAAAAAACCAAATAAACGAAAGTGAGAGTAAATAGATACGACAAGTAAAAAAGAAAAAACCGAGAGAGAGAGAGAGAGAGAGAGAGAGAGAGCTCTAGTCATTGGTTCGGATCGTCCCGGGGCCCCCAACTGTTGCTTTTGTGCGACTATAAACAGCCGGGTCGCTTCGTTTTCTGGGGATATATTGACGGAAAGAAAGAGAGGGGTCAGAATGTCCTTTACCTCCCTTGTTCCGAAAACTCTTCTTTCTATTTGATACTATCATCCTTACTCCTCCTCCTCCTCCTCCTCTCCTTCCACTCATCAATCTTCTATTTATTGCCAGTGCCGTTCCTACTCTGCGTTGCCCCATTTGTGTTTGGTTAATTGCGATGGAGTAATTCTCAATTCTGTCAGGATGTTTACTGGCACCGTTCTTCACACTATTTTCTTTTTCGAGGTGTCAATATCAGCTTTATTGAAAGCATCCCAATATATATCGCTTTCCTCTCCGAAATTTACGACGCTTACATAAAATACAACGAAATACAACGCACAATGTATGGATTGCCTTGCTCACAAGCCAAAAGATACGTTAGGTTTATATTAAACAACAGAAACGCCACGTTAAAATTCCTTGCCGTCTCCAGAATCCCGCCCAAGTTGTCGATACCATCCAGAAAAGTACGACCCATACAAGCGTCCATTTGAACCTTGAGTCTTTTTCTATAAACGTTTTTCTTTCCATTATGATTTTCCATCGTTTCATTTTTCCTCCCTCTTTGAGAAGTTCGATACGCCGACGAAGGATACAATGATGGCCTTGTGTTCTTCGTCCTCTTCTTCCCCTTTGATCTGCAAGACACAAGGGTTTCTCTCTCTCTCTCTCTCTCTCTCTCTCTCTCTCTCTCTCTCTCTCTCTCTCTCTCTCTCTCGCTCCATTTGGTTCTCGCTATGCGACCCTGGGTGGTGATCTCGAATGCCGTCGTTGTCGATCCCGATGTCGATCGTCGTATGCCTAAGATCTTAAAAGATGCAGTCGAATGCCTATGGTGCTCTTACACAAAAGAAGCCTTCAACGGGCTCGCTCGCTCTTTCTATGTATGCGTGTGTGTGTGTATATATGTATACATATATATATATATATATATATATATATACTGTATGCATATATATGTGTATATATATACACACACATACATACATACATATATATATACATATATATATATGTATATATATATATATATATATATATATATATATATATATATATATATATATATATTTTACTGTATACATATATGTGTGTGTTGTGTGTGTGTGTGTAAATTTCATACAATTGAAGAAAGCTTTCAAACGTGGAACTACGTTAGTTTGTAACCATGAAACATCGTTTCCTTATAAATTTCAGTGTGCCCCTCTTGACAAACGCTATAAATTAGGTACTACTTGTTAGTCAAACGTTGTGGGTTATTGCTGAGGTGGAGAAACTGGAAGAGAAAAAGAGGAAAAGACCTCGACGAGGTAGTCCTCACTCCACCGGAGAGAAGCCATTATAAAGATATTCCTTCCGTTGCTTACATCGAAATTTTGCGCAGATGGAAAGAGAAGTTCATACGGTAAATCACCTTCGGAATATACTCAGTATCAGGACTGAGTAAACTTACTTTCTCTCTCTCTCTCTCTCTCTCTCTCCAGAGACCCACCATCACTTGACGAAAGTACAGTAATATTTCCCTACTTTCCTCCAAAGACACTTATCCATTCAGTAAGAGAAACAGTTTCCTTTTTAGAAAGTGTGATTAACCAACTTTTAAAAAAGTAAACGCTTTCCTCAATAGATTCCAAACATCTTCCAGGAAGCGCGGAAGACCCATCAGTGAGAGAAAATTTCGTCTGGCGTACTTTTCGAAAACTTAAGCTCACGTAACGACGTTACATTACTGCCCTATTCTCTGCGAAATACGTAAATTGCCTTGCTTTTCAGGTTATTTGTAACATCAGGACGTCACCGCGTCTTTTCCTGTTTTATTTCCCTATTGTTTTTTTTCATTGGTATTAATACTGCGACCTCGTTCATAGATACTGTGCCAATACGATGCATTTCGAATCCGACAGAGTTAGCGACGGGATTTCGAGAAATTCGTACCTATGGCGTCACGACGCCACATTCACAATGCACCTCTGCTGATCTATGCGACCATTTACGTACCTGACATTTAGTTAACTGTGGTATAAGGTCATGCAGGGAGTTGAAAAGCCTGGAATTAGCAACTTCATCGCAGGAGGTGTTCTGAAACCCGGTATAGATCATTTTTAAGAGCCATTCCCTACAGTGAAAAAGGCTTAACGTTATGACACTGACAATGATGGAAGAGACTTTTTTTAGTTAAAAGTGTCATCGAGCAGACTTTTTGATGTATAATTATCACTTGTATTCATATGTATATAGCAGCTTGTATGTATGAACATATCTAAGGCACAATTTTTTTTTTTTTTTTTGACAAACTATCAGTCTCAATTTTTAAAGATTTTTTTCCAAGACACTCGTCGATAGGTAATTGGTCGAATGTCATCATATACCTTCGACCCATAAGGCAACGCTTCTTCGGCCTTCCTCTTCTACTTAATACCTAATTATCCCGAAACTTTCCCCCATCTTTCCCCAACCTAGCCCACTACAAGAACTGGATCAGTCTCCCCCAGACTCCTTCCCCCTCCCCCATTCCCCAACATACCAGAGAAATACCCACCTCCCCTCCTGCCAACACACCTTAATCGCCTTTCCCTCCGAGTCCCTGTTGGTTCCTGCTCTCCTTTCTCATAAAGAAGAAGAAGAAGAAGAGGAAGAAGAAAAAGCCTTTGTAGTCATCTACCGGAATCTTAGCGGCTAAATGAGCATTCCCATGTGAGTTGTGAAATGAGGCGCTTCGCTAACCTTTAGCTGTCCCGGAGACCTGGTAGCTGGCTGGCTGGCTGGCTGGCTGGCTGGCTTGGTCTCCCAGTTCCCTCTCAACTGCTTTTTCTTCTTCTTCTTCTTCTTCCTCCTCTCCTTCTTCCAGCTGATAGGAATATTCACAGAGATCGACGGCTTTGTGTTCACCCCTGGGGGTTATTGCTCGAGCCTCGGTGGACTATTGCATATTAAAATGTGTTATATACATACCAATAGAAAAAAATTTTGTTTCTTTATTTTTCATACTTTGCAGAGATGCTTTTCGCTTCCAAGACAACGGTTTCTTGAAACATAATGTTTCATTTTTCTCTACATGGCCGTAACCTTCATTCCACGGCGAAGTTAATACCTGCAATTGCCAAATTAATAAAAATTACTTTTTGAAAGCTGTCAGAACCTAGGTTTCAGTCATTCAGCTGCCAAGCTAATGAAGAATTTATGTGACAATATTTTCCTCTCGCTTTTTGTAATTCCTAATAAACTCCCTAATGGTAGCTCTTTCTGAATTTCTACCTTCATCCTTCAAGGCTCTGACAAAGGTATGTCAGCCAGGTAAAGGATTTCAGTAGATTTTATTTACAAGGATGATCTCAGCTTCGGTCAAGTTTCTGAGGGAGCTAGCTGACAAACTTGCCTGATATTCCTAATTTGTCTTTTCTGTCCCATCTTCAACACAAGCATCAACTTTTGGGACTTGGCATCACTGTATACGCAAGTTTGACTTCTTTTATTGGGGCCTTCTAAAAACCCTGTCACTTAAAATTCGCGCTTAAGGCTTTAATTCTCCTGCTTGCTTCTAATTAACCTACTGTATACCTCTGTATTATGTAGTTCTTACAACAGGCATCGTTTTTCGGGGAGTCATTCTTCAAAAATGGATTACATTCGTTCGCCAAAAAAAATTGGTTACATTTCGTTCTGCTTCGCTTTTTCAATTCTTTGATTAAAGTGTCACTCATGCTGAATGCCACACGGTAAGTGAGGAAGATTTTAAGCTTTTTCAAGGCAAATAACGGGATTTTCTGATTATGCCACTGCCACAAATGCACTGTTATGCTTTAAAATCAGTTCACACACACACACACACACACACACATATATATATATATATATATATATATATATATATATATATATATATATATATATATATATATATATATATATATCAATGTGTAGTAGCGGACATAAAGACTTGTTAAAAAGGGTCAATTTATTCCCGACGTTTCGTAATGGCTTCATTACATTTTCGAGGGCTGTATAAAATAAATAACATAAATTACAAAAGGGTATAAATTTAAATTTAAAAATTAAGCACAATGGATTACAAATAAAAAAACTAAAAACAGAAGGGACAATTAAAAACGACAACGTAAAAAACAAAACAAAATCTCTCTAAAAAATACAATATATACCCTTTTTGTAATTTATGTTATTTATTTTATACAGCCCTCGAAAATGTAATGAAGCCATTACATGAAACGTCGGGAATAAATTGACCCTTTTAACAAGTCTTTATGTCCGCCTCCCCATTGATGTATACTTGGCTGTGGCCACCGCTGTTTGGATATATATATATATATATATATATATATATATATATATATATATATATATATATATATATATATATATATATATATATATATATATATATATATATATATATATATATATATATATATATATATATATATATATATATATATATATATATATATATATATATATATATATATATATATATATATGAGAATAACTCTCTCTAAGAACAGGAATGTCCCAAACTTAAAAGCAGCCAAATTTTCTGCCCTAGTTAAAGAATATTAAGAAATAGAGAATTTAAGAACCGAACATGCATGAGACGTAACATGGAAAAACCAATAAAATCATTAAAAGTAGGAAACGTGCTCAGTAAAAATGCAATCGCAATTGCACCTAAGATGAACTTCTGGGATCTCAACGACACAGTTGCATGAGTGCGAAGTTTCCTCTGTAGTTTTGTCACAGCTAGGATAAAACATCTGGAAAACTGCGTAGTATCGACCTTTCTCAGTACACGGATTTTCACTAAATTGAAAGTAAAAAACATACTCTCACTTTCTCTCTCTTCCCTCTGTCTCTAAGCACAAAAAAAAACCGTTCTCAAAGTACATATAATACCTCTCCCTTTCTCCCCTCTTTCTATGTTCAAAAACCTCTCTCTCTCTCTCTGAGCACAATGATATATTTCTATCCTTTAATTTCTCTCTCTCTCTCAGAGCACAATGATATATTTCTATCCTTTAATTACAATACAGAATACATATTCCGTTATCGCTAAGTATATACAAAAATATCTCTCTCTCTCTCAACAGAAAAAAATCCCTTGCGAAACACAAAATACATACTCATTTACTCTCTCCCACTGTCTCTCAACAGAAAAAAAAATCCGTCCCTCGAAATATATAAAATATATTCATTTACTCTCTCTCTCTTTCTCTCTCATTAGCAAACTGCCCAACTCGCAAAAAAGACGTGCTGATCGCTGCCCAATCCTAATCTGGCCCAGCCCATTCTCCCCAAACCACAGAAGACTTAATCTGTCGTTAATCTGGTTATCACACCGAACTGATCGAGTTCAATGCTCCCCTCTTACGGTGCTGTTTAAGCCAGTCCTTGTGCACGCTGTTGCTGTTACGGCTAAGAAGTTCACTATCTCGTGATAAACAGTTTGTGTAATAAAAATCCACAATTATATAGTAAAAACTGTAAGAGACAAAAGCTTTTGTCTTTCATATAGTAATATAGTTTACTATATAATTATGGATTTTTGTTATTATCACCTTTGGTGTCCAAATTACATATTATCAATGCTTCTTTCAGAAGTAATAGTAGTATTCATTTTAATGAACATGTTTTTACTAATCCCTTTTCAAGACCTTTGGGAACACTGGTGTGTTTATAGAAAACTACAGCTCCCTGCTGTTTGTGAAAGAGAATGCAAATGATGTATGGAATTTTGGTAACCATAATAATCACATCTCTGACTATTATCACTATATTGTCATATTATCATTATTGCTACTGATGACTACTCCATCCGCCTTACTTTCAAATAAAACTTTTTTCAATTTCTCCTAATCATTTCTTCTTATGCAGGACATATGTTATATATTATTTGCAGAAAACATGTAACTACTTCTGTACTCTCCATGGGTCTGTAACCTCCCTAGGAAAGACCTTACTAAGGAATATCAGACCACTAATTGTTATTTTGTCCTACAGAAAAGGGAAATATATGCTAAATAAATTTTTTTTAAAAATCACCAGAAAATAGAAGAGTTTGATGCTACGGTGACCGCCCTATAGTCCGAAGGCCCGATAGTCCGAAGGTCCGATAGTCCGAAAGTCAGCAGGCCCGATAGTCCGAAGGTCCGATAGTCCGAAAGTCAGAAGGCCCGATAGTCCGACGGACTGTAATCAGCCCCCACCCTCCATAGCTGATACGGCAAAATTGTAACCAGTAAACACCCATAAAAATACCAACCTACGACTATCGGACCTTCGGACTATCGGGTCTTCGGACTATCGGGCCTTCGGACTAACGGACTGTAATCGATGCTACAAGCACTTGTCATGAAGACTGTCTAAAAGTGATTCCAGATATTATTTGTTATCATTATTATTACTATTATTATTATTAAGACTGTCTAAACGTGTGTCCAGAAATTATTATTATTATTATTATTATTATTATTATTATTATTATTATTATTATTATTATTATCTAATGCACAGACCAACGGGATGTAAATCAGTCCTGACTAAAAGCCGAACATAATAAGAAGGAAAGAAAAAGAGTATAGTATAAAATGGTGGAGAGAGAGAGAGAGAGAGAGAGAGAGAGAGAGAGAGAGATCACTCAGCACAACTAAACTTAATAAGCAAAGAGAGAGACTGAAGTATAACACCGTGTGAGAGAGAGAGAGAGAGAGAGAGAGAGAGAGAGAGAGAGAGAGAGAGGAATCACTCAGCACAACTAAACTTGCTCTTTCGCGGCGGCACATGGGTTTAACAAGCGTCAGTACAGAGCCAAACAAGGCAATTATGTGAGGCGTTAAGCCGCATGTTCGAGTAATTGAAACATGAGGAGCGCCGAGCGAAAGACATTGATTTTCATTTTTCATCATTCACTTTTAAAGAGGAGGACGTAGAATGATGGCAGTAATAGGCCTGTAGAATGCGTGTGGTACAAGTTTTGGAAATTTCCTGCGTTTTGAAGTCTTTTTTTTTTTTTGTTATGGAATTCTCTCTCTCTCTCTCTCTCTCTCTCTCTCTCTCTCTCTCCAGATTATTCTCAAACTAAAGGAAGTATTCCATCTACGAAACTAGAGAAATAATTTTTTTTCCAAATACTATATACTGAGAACATAATGTAGTTATATTCATCTTCTTTTCAATTATAAGTCACTATTCATTTAGAAAAAAAATAAAGCATGTCTATTTCTCTCTTCTTTATATTATAGAACATCTAAAACTCTCTCTCTCTCTCTCTCTCTCTCTCTCTCTCTCTCTCTGATTATTCTCAAACTAAATGAAGTATTCCCTCTGAAAAACTAGAGAAATCGTATCTTTCACTATACGAAGCACAAAATACAGTACTCCCTCCCCCTTTTTCAAATCAAGGTAACTATTCCCTTTCTGAAAAAAAATATGAAAGCATGTCTCTCTCCCTCTCCCTCAAACTACAGAACTCTCTCTCTCTCTCCACATCGTATAGCCCTTTGTTGGCCGAGTTGGTTGAGCTTCAGACCGTCATTCGATGGACCGGAGTTCGATTCCCGCCGCCGGCTGATGAAGAGTTAGAGGAATTTATTTCTGGTGATAAAATTCATTTCTCGCTATAATGTGGTTCGGATTCCACAATAAGCTGCAGGTCCCGTTGCTAAGTAACCAATTGGTTCTTAGCCACGTAAAATAAGTCTAATCCTTCGTAGGAGAGCTGTTAATCAGCTCAGTGGTCTGGTAAAACTAAGCTATACTTACTTTTCCACACATCGTCGAAATATCTGGATAACCGAAATTCTCGCTTCTTCCACATGAAGTACCAATTAGTTCAGAATAAAGTACTTATTCGTTCAGAAAGCTTAACATAATATAAAAGAATCTATCTCATTCTCTTTCTCCCCTATACACAGTATACGGGCCCACATTTACCTCCCTTGCGTACACAATTTACAAGTATCTTTTTCCTCTCCAGCTATCCCAGACAATAGGGCAATTACTCCAGCTTTTCACAAAGAATGGTAACAAATATATACTTTTTACACATAATCAACCAAATACTAACAGAGCATAAATTCAAACAGTAATAAATTTTTTAAAAACAAGTTTACTGAAATTACCAGAATACATACAGAAAGTACTGCAATCACCAAATAAAGGAAGAAAAAGATTTTAAAAATCAGAAATTATGAATAAAAAAAATATGCAGATACACTTAAACCCAACCTTAGGAGATTTGCTGAGAACTAAAAGGGTTTATACATGTACAGTATATGTATATAATTTATATAATGTGTGCATATTTTTTTATTCACATTATCTGAGTTTTTAAATATTTTTCTTCCTTTATATGTACACACACACACACACACACACACACACACACACACATATATATATATATATATATATATATATATATATATATATATATATATATATATATATATATATATATACTGTATATATATATTATATATATATACACACTACAGCCTCTCTTTCTCTCTCTTTATCTCAAAGTTACTTATAAAATTTCCTAGCTTGCAAGCTAATATATAACTGAAACGCTTACAATTGCGGACTTATCCAAAATTCATATCTTTACTCAAAATACACGTACCTTCTCATGGCACAAGTCTCATAGGCCAATAGCTTACAAAGCAAATTGACTCATATCAGGCTACCCATAAGAGAAGAAGGGAAAAAAGACTGCGTTAAAATAGATTGGCAAACATAAATGTATATACATGTTGAGAATATCATAAAAATAATACGCATGCAATGGTAATCTACCAAACAACTAAATGTCATAAAAACATCAACAGAAGTCAGAGAACCTATGGAGAGAGAGAGAGAGAGAGAGAGAGAGAGAGAGAGAGAGAGAGAGAGAGAGAGAGAGCGACTGATTTTGATCTGAACAAAACTCAAAATATTGGTACCAGTAACAATGACAGCTACCTAATGAGCCTCATACATTTTCTCCACAACCAACTGTTAAATCATGTAAGCTTTCTACACAATTACTTAAAAATTGCCATAAGCTTTCATGCAAATTACCTTCTAAATAGCATATTTCCCAACATATACTTAAAACATCAAAATCGCTCACCCAGAATAAGTTCAGCCAACACTAACTTTATATCATATGATTTCCTCACAATTACGTTATCAAAACCACAAGCTTTCCCTAAAACCTATATATAACAAGACGCAGTTTGTATTTCCATGTTTCTTTTCAAAGTGTAGCAACGACAGTCGACAAGGAATAACTCAACGCTTGGAACTGCCGTCGTCCAACCTGAGCCAACCTCCCTCACCATTGGACCCTAAATAAGTATGCAGAATGAAGGTACCTTCGTCCGAGATTCGGCCCGATGCTTGTATACCCTATGCATTTGACAGCTCGACCTTTCTTTATACTGCCGTCAATTTTTGACGGTGTGGGTATACTAGCTACTACTTAACAAAATATGAGCTTTTTTCCAGAGTCAAATATCAAATCATAAGTTTTCCCCCACTGTTATTAAATATCAAGTTTTCCACATAATTATGTACCCAGTGCCACAAGCCTTCGCTTACAATTACTTGATAAACAGCATGAACATACCCCCACCAACTTATTACGCAGGTCGTTTGGGTACAGTATGAATACGAAGCCCGAAATATCCCTAAGACTATACAGCTTGCTGCTCTGGAGAATTTTGCATTGCTTGCAACGTTACTGTATAGCAAACAAACTCCAGTATATTGCAATATTTGATTTACATTCGTCATTAGCAGTCCAAAATACTGTGTGAATATTCCAGTGTACTTTTCATTATATTAATGTGAGCTTCGATTGCACTGTTGGTTCTTAGCCACGTAAAATAAGTCTAATCCTTCGGGCCAGCCCTAGGAGAGCTGTTAATCGGCTCAGTGGTCTGGTAAAACTAAGGTATACTTAACTTCGGTTAGTTTCAGTGCCAATATCCGACGTCAATACGCAGAAAAATAAGCTGCATTTGCCGGAAAATACTTTTATACAATATTTTCAAACTCATACCGGTTCCAAGAAGGAAAACAAAATGTGAGACGGTCGTACGATTAATGCCTTATTATTACTATTATTATTATTATTATTATTATTATTATTATTATTATTATTATCCTTATTATTATTATTATTATTATTATTATTATCCCTTGAACATAGAGTAAATATATTGAGATGACATATCTCACGAAGAAGGGTATCAAACCAAGGGCTATTTAGCTTCTATCCCTTACGAAGCAACTCAGTTTTTGTCCTGTGTTTGGGTTTCAGTTCAGAGATAATAAAAGACTGCCAATAAGCAAATGTGTGTATATGTATATATATATATATATATATATATATATATATATATATATATATATATATATATATATATATATATATATATATATATATATATACATACATATTCTACCTACCTATTTATCTATATATATATATATATATATATATATATATATATATATATATATATATATATGTATATATAAATATATATATGTGTATATATATATATATATATATATATATATATATATATATATTATATACATAACAAATTTCGTCAGTTTTTTTATATTCTGCCTTTGACGTTGCAAGGGCTTGTCTTGTACCTTGGTGCATGTTCTTAATTTTCCAATGAATTATGAAACTCAGACTGTAAAACTAAGCACTGCGGCACTTTCAGCCATTAGCTCTTAAAACATTGAGAAGAGGAGTTGTAGAAGTTGGAAAGCAAGAGAACAACATGAAAAAATAAAAATGAGATAAAGTACAAGGGTCTAAAGTTGAAACTGGGAGAAATCCTCATAGTTGCAAAACGAGGCGAAAGTCAGAGAGGTAGAAGAAAAGAAGCGGTAAAGAAGGTTAAATACAAGGTTTAAAAAGTAGTTGCATCTAGGGGTTCAAGGGACGCTGCAAACGCCCTTTAAGTAGTGCCTAAAATGCACCAGGTGAGGTGCTCACTTCTAGCTTCTTTGTTTACATCACTTTTGACGTTGCAGGGTCCTTCCTCTCATTTTTGTGCAGATTTTTTTGTACAATTTCATGATTTTTCTTGCATTCTTTATTGTCCATTTTCGAGACTATAGGTTACTTTCTTGAAGTTTTGTTCAGGCTCAGAGACAGACAGAATTTTTTCCTGTCGTCCAGGCCTAATGTGGAGTAATGCGAACTCCATTATTCCTCTTCTTAATCGCCTGCATGAGCATCATACACAATTCTGTAGTTCTATTAGTTGTGATTTTCATTTGTGGACGTATATTTACGTACATGTGTAGCTACGTTCTCCTCTGCTTAAACTCGACATCAAATCCAATAGCCATTTCAGCGTCCTTACTCAGGTCTTTAGAGATTATAAGCAAGAGGTAAAACTCGAGTGGCTCTAATCCTGTTAAAAAAAACCTCCGATTCTTTACTTTCGCTCGTACATCCCAACTGACGATCGTCAAATCCTTCCTGATGATGACGTACGAAAAGACAAATTCTTTCATCACCGACAAATCCACATCCTACTTCACATTAAGTAAGTCGTCAGAGAAGGTTTCCAACGTTAAAATCGATCTCTAGTTGTTTTTTTCTTTCTCTATATATATCTCTCCATCTTTCAAAGGCGATATTTAGACTTAACAGATCAGTTGGAGTTCTTGTCTCAACAGCTATTCAGAAAGTTATTTGCCCTGATAACATCAAGTTTCGTTTCAACATGATATCAATGATGCGATTCATAAGCCAGCTTACGGTGTTACACAAACATTGATGGGATTAGCGCCGAGGTTTCATACTGGGAGAATGAGAGGCAGCAGGGGGCCGGGAATAACTGCCCGTTAAAGACGGCAGAAATACCAATATGAAAGTAACTCCTTACTTAAAGCCCCAAGATGACAAAATTCCTGATGTATAGCTCCAAAAAATAAAGTATACCTTAGTTTAATCAGACCACTGAGCTGGTTAACAGCTCTCCCAGGGCTGGCCGGAAGGATTAGATTTATTTTACGTGGCTAAGAACCAACTGGTTACCGGCAACGGGACCTACAGCTAGCTCCAGATTTGGAGCCACTTACACTACAGTGACCTTCACTTCTGTATATTTTATTCCTCCCAATTTCTTCGCATTTCTCAGATAATTTGACCTGTATCTAATTAAACGGGCAAGTATCATTGAAAACAAGTAAACTGCACTGATTTGAGATGATCCGGACATGGAAATCCTTGCCCTTGCTGACCTGAACACCTTAAGACATCCAATTTGTGCGTGTAAATCAAAACTACATGTTGGTTGCTTTTCATTTGCCTATTTTATGCCAACAGAATTTAAGTGAGACACAGGCACACGTAACCAGGTAGGATGTGCGTGTAGGTGAAACAGAAGAGGAAGGTTTAAATTAAAATCGGTATTCTTGCTCCTCGTCAGAAAGGTTTCATCTCTACAGCACCAATAACTGAAGCTTCTCAAGACACTGTACCCGCAGCTAGTGTTTATCAAGCTAGGGTGCATGAAGCAGGTGTCTCTTAGGCTATCATACCCATAGCTGGTGTCTCTCAGGGTATGTTTTCTACAACATCTGTATCTCGGTTAAAAAAAAAAGTATACCTCAGTTTAACCAGACCACTGAGCTGATTAACAGCTCTCCTAGGGCTGGCCCGAAGGATTAAACTTATTTTATGTGGCTAAGAACCAATTGGTTACCTAGCAAGGGACCTACAGCTTACTGTGGAATCCGAACCACATTATGCCAGACTATGGTGCCTATAGATAGAGTCTCTTAAGCTATAATGCCTACCGGTAGTATCTCAAGGGCAGGAGCCCCACTAGGTCGGCCAGACAGAGGATTAATGATGAATTGCCCAGGTCGACCGCGTAGAGTGAGCCATGGCCCATGATTTACAGGCTGTCAACAAAGGACAGTTAGCACTATTGTAAATATGTATAGGTTCCTTAAGGACAATTATTTTTTTTAATTATTGAATGTTTGAGATATTCTGAGCAATCTTCATTATTGTGTATGTAATGTTTGTCAAAGATTTGGTTTAAAACAATAAAATTATATTTGTCGACTTCTTGGAGTCCATACCCTCGTCTATCGATAGAAAAATGAACTTAGAGCGTTATCATATGAGGACGTATGTTTTAACAAAATAACTGTCGCTGATAAATGTCAATAGCATGTTATACAAAACTGAAACTATAATGCAATGACGAAGTGAAAGGAATGTAAGGTGAATCCAGCCAGTTGACCACTAAGTTTTCGATTTCCACGCTGTATCTGCAAGTCTGCGGTGTACAACGAGAACTAGATATAAAAATCCCTAAAGGCTCTTAAAAGAAGTAAAAAAAATGATCAGTTATGTGTGCGGTATCTATAAAAAGATGATCTCATTACACATAATTTTTTCTCATTATGGCAGGATACTAAAGTCTCTCTCTCTCTCTCTCTCTCTCTCTCTCTCTCTCTCTCTCTCTCTCTCTCTCTCTCTCTCTCTCTCTCTCTCTCTTCCAGCTAAAAGAGCATTCATGCAGACTCAAAAAAACTTGAAAAATCTATAAATATTTAAAATATCTTGTGAATCTACATTTTTGGAATGAGTACTTAGTCAATATAATTTTGATAAAAATGAATCCAATTCATAAAGAAAATAAAATCTCCTGTGAGTTCGAGCGAAATTTTAAATGTCTTCACCATTACCTATTCCATTCTCACCATCACTATTGGTGTAATCTTCAGTATCTTCTACACATGCATAACGCCACCTCTTTCATCATCCTCACCATCAAACTCACCAAAATAACCATCAGTATCATCTTCACTATCCTGCATCATCATCATCATCATCACCATTTCATTCCTCACCATCATTAGCACGACCATTAAAAAAAAAACGTAACTCCCAATGCATCCTTTTTAAAAGCAACATGGCGTCGACCTGTATTCACAGTCTCCATTGCAGCATCTCCGTCGCGATCATTGATATCATCATAATCAACGATCATAATCATCTGAATCATCATTAAGCCAGTCCCTATACTCCCCACAAGCCCCCACCTTCCCGGCCGACCTTCCTATGCCCTTATTTTCCAATCTTTTCATCTTTCCTTTAGAAAAAAGAGAGAAGAGTTGCAATGTGTATTGAGAGGAGTGAATGGATCCCCGGGTTCAGATTGAGTCCGGAATACACATCGGATTAACAGCCATGTCAAAAGAGGATTGCACACGACGTGGAAAAATAGAATTAGGAGGAAAAAATGAAATTAGAAAAAAAAGAGTAAGATGGCATTCACGGTCTTTCAACAAATGGAAAAATAAAAAAAAAAGTAAAAATCTAGAAGTGAATTTTTTCTCGAAAAGTCGATGAATATATTGAAGCGAAATCATACTTGGTGGGACGAATCTCTTATCCTGTATTTTTCTTCTGTTAAACACAAACACACACACACACACACACACACACACACACACACAAAAGAAGAGAAAAATAATTATCGAAACCACGACATTTCCTTTCTGATGCTTTTCGGTGTCACTGACGATAAAGAAACGTTTTTTTTTTTTGTCCCTTCCGAACAAAGGAGCTACGGGAGCAGTAAGACAAAAATACGCATCCCGACCAATTAATTCTTTCGATTTCTTATTAAGAGTGGCCAAAGGAAATCCCATACTTGTCAAGCCATTCGCTTTTGTTACTCTTTTGTATTACAGACGTTACGAGAGAGGCTCTTTTCTTTCTTCTTCTTTTTTTTTGTCTGTGCAATAGAGGAACCCTACGGAAGCCCTGACTGGGTCATATGTCTCTCTTAACGGGGTCTTTGCCCCCTTGCCCTCATTATCTTTCAGCCTAAACCTCTCATCACCTCTTATCTTCATCTCCATTGCTATCTCTCAAGACTACCCAAAGGGGGGGATGGAGAGAGAGAGAGAGAGAGAGAGAGAGAGAGAGAGAGAGAGAGAGAGAGAGAGAGAGAGAGAGACTTTAGTATTCTGCCTTAATGGGAAAAAATAGTATGTAATGAGATCATCTTTTTATTTAATAACTCTACCACAGAAAGGGCAAGACAAAATGTGAGTATGAGAAAGTAATGAGTGAGAGATAGAATGAGAGAAGAAGAAAATGTAAGAATACATGAGAAGTGAATGCAGAAAGAGAGAGTCAGAGAACAAGTTCATTATCTAGTTCTTAAAGGAGAAATAGTTACAAATTCAGAGTGTAATAAGAAAATGAAGAATAAGAGAAGAAAAGAAAATATCAGAAGTAGGTTATGAGAAGAACAGAAGAATGCCATAGTTAAATGCCCTGCCCTAAAGAAAAATGATCTGTATTGACAGTGATTTATCTCACATTTGTTATAAGAAATGTGAGAGCATATCAAGGAAAACTGAGAGAGAGAGAGAGAGAGAGAGAGAGAGAGAGAGAGAGAGAGAGAGAGAGAGGACCAACCAACCAATCAACCAACAAACTGGCCTCCTTCAGCACCCCCTCCCCTCCCCCCGCCCCCAAAAGCCAAAACATCCCTTAACCCCCGCCTGGTAATGAGACTCCCCAGGAGAGTAATTAAGGGTGATATCTGTAGCTGGACGTGATTGATTTTCGACCTTCGTGGGCCCCGGGGGGACGCCCTGCAATAATCAGCGTCTTCTTCCTCGATCCGTCAATAAACATCCACCACCGACTTCTGTAGCACCGGAGTTAGAACTGTCTGCAGCTATTATTTATATATTATTATTATTCAGATTATTATTCCCCCTTCTGTTTTCTTTTATTTTCATGCTTTTGTTTCTTATTTCTGCTTTTCTCTCTTCAGTATTCTCTTATTACCCTGTACCAAGTTGCGGTCATCGACTTCTGTACCACAGGAGTTAGCAGAACTGTCTGCAGCTATTATTTATATATATATTACTGTTCCCCCCTTTTGTTCCATTTTCATGCTTTTGTTTCCTTTATCTGCTTTTCTTTATTCACAACTCTCTTATTACCTTGTGCGAAGTTGCGGTCGTCTCCACGTTTTCATTATCTTAAAAAACTGCTGTTTTGTTGTTTTAATTTTCCACTTTTAACATGTGTTCATTTTTCTGTTTCCCGTTACATCTCTTACTTTTTATCTTGCGTATGCTACGTTTACGTAGCACCGGAGATATAATCGTTTGTAGCTCTTCTTAAAACTTTTGTTTTCCCTCTTTTTATCTATGACTTTTGTTTTTCATTACCCACTTCTCTGCTTTCAAATCTTTAAGTTTTTGCCTCTTCTCTCTCCTCTACTTAAGCAGTACCGAGAATTAATCACATACAGTTCATTGTTGGACTGTTATTCTCCAGATTTTGCTCTTATCTCTTTGGGTTTTGTTTCTATTTCCCTCTCTTCATTTACGCTTATTTTTTACGTTTTTCCCTCAGTTTTTACTTTTATTACGTAATCTTAGATTGAAATCCTATGCGGTTGAAATTCATCATCTATTCTCTAAGATTTTTTTTTTCTTGTCTATGGCATCTGTTAACTGTAAACTCTTTTCTGGTATTTATCGTGATAATTTTCATCCTCCTTTTATTTCTGTTTACGCCTAAAACGGTTCTTTAATTTCTTTCACCATTGCTCTTTTAGTTTTCTGTACAAGAACACTATTGGGATGGGTATTTGTTTGTCAGTCCGCACTTTTTCTGTCCGCCCTCAGATCTTAAAAACCACTAAGGCTAGACGGCTGCAAATTGGTAAGTTGATCAGCCACCTTCCAATCATCAAACATACCAAATTGCAGCCCTCTAGCCTCAGTAGTTTTTATTTTATTTAAGGTTAAAGTTAGCCATGATCGTGAGTCTGGCACAGCTATAGGTGCCAACAACACAGGCCACAAAAGGTCCGTGGATGAAAGTTTCATACAGCATTATACGCTGTAGCCTACAGAAAAATCGATTGCGCCGAAGAAACTTCGGAGCATGTTTCAGTTGCTTCTTCTCTAATGACTGATCTCATCTTTCTGTATTTCATATTATCTTCTGTAATTTCTTTCAAATAAACACCATATTCCTTGGTAGCTTGGATTTCTACTCAGTGGCCCCTGTGGGCTTGTTCCATATGAACTGGGTTTTAACTTCTAATAATAATAATAATAATAATAATAATAATAATAATAATAATAATAATAATAATAATAATAATAATAATAATAATAATAATCTTCTTGTTCTTCCCATCTTCTTCACATCCCTTTATTTCCATCGCTTATCATTCTCGGCTACGGTTCTATTCCTCTTCATTCTCGCCATTTCTTCCCCCTACCCCCTCCATATCATTACTAGTCGCCCACTCCTAGGGGTGTTTACACAGCGCTATTTGCCAGCTAGCATTATTGGTTCTTGGAGTCTTCCCTTCTCTCTCGACGCCTCATAATTCTTATTATCATCATTTTTCTCTTCCTTTTCTGACACTGTTATATGGATAACAAGTGATGTCATTTCACAGTCTTTTTTAATTTTGTCATTTAATTTTTCTGCAGTGCTAATTGGCCAGCAAGTGATGTCATTTTCGCAGTTTTTTCATTTCATTTAATTTTTCTGCATTGCTAATTGGCTAGCAAGTGACGTCATTTTTTAGTTTTTTTTTAATTTCGTCATTTAATTTTTCTGTATTGCTAACTGGCCAGCAAGTGATGTCATTTGACAGTTTTTTTTTTTCGTCCTTTAATTTTTCTGCATTGCTAAATGGATAGCAAGTGATGTCATTTGACAGTTTTTTAACTTCATATTTTCGTTTTTCTGTATTATTATATGGCTAGCGATTAATATTACTTGACAGTTTTTTTGTATTTAGTCTTTCAGTTTTTCTGCATCGCTAATTGGCTAGCAAGTGATGTCATTTGACAGATTTTGTAAATTTCGTCATTTGCTTTTTCTGCATCGCGAATTGGCTAGCAAGTGATGTCATTTGGCAGATTTTTAAAAATTCCGTTAATTACTTTTTCTGCATCGCTAATTAGCTGGCAAATGATGTCATTTGACAGATTTTGTAAATTCATTTGCTTTTTCTGCATCGCCAATTGGCTAGCAAGTGATGTCATTTGGCAGATTTTTTAATTCCGTCATTTACTTTTTTCTGCATCGCTAATTGGCTAGCAGGTGATGTCATTTGACAGATTTTTTAAGTTCCGTCATTTACTTTTGCTGCATCGCTAATTGTCTGATATCATTTGACAATTTTGTAATGTCATTTGATCAGATTGTCATTTGTTTTTAAATTTCGTCATTTGCTTTTTCTGCATCGCTAATTTGCTAGCAAGTGATGTCATTTGGCAGATTTTTTTTATTCCATCATTTAGTTCCAGCCTCCTTTAAGAAGTCCCCTTAGTTCCCTTCCTCCTCAAGGTCACCTTGGTGTCCTTGCTTCACCTTTCCTATCTCCCCAAATTCGTCATTATAGCCGATTCACTTAAGGTTGATTCTTGGGCCTACGAGACGTTTGTTTGGCCGACTCTGATTGGCTGGTACCGGGAGCTAGGCGACTCGCTCAATGTCTCATTTTTACGTCTGTAGCTCAGAAAACTAGCAATATGTTTATATATTTCTTCATTTATCTCACGTTTTGAACAAGATAGGAAAGTTTTGGTCATACCATAGGATTCGGTATTAATTGTACAGCTAAATATGATTTCCTGAAATCTATAAGATAAAACACAAAGGAATTACAATGAGTAAAAGTGAAGAGAGAAGCATTTAATTCTTTATACCTGTTTTTACTTATCATCAGATTTTGCATCATTCACGAGATCAAGATAAAATAAAACTTGTGTTATCATACAATAAATTCACCCTGAATACGCTGGTGCTTTCAGATTTTAGATGCGTGTGATATGTGAAGAGAAAATGAAGAATATGTCTTATTATGATGCATCCGTTCTTGACTCAGTTTGCCAAGAGAAGGTGATGATGATCTGCAAGGCACCGCGTTGGTCCTCTTATCCGTTGACAGTTGCCAATTAGCGATATGAGAAGTTTGCAGTTTCGACAATATTTGCTGTATTATTGTCATTACATTTTCTGCAAATAAATGCATACAGTTCCCATTATGACTGTCGAACATTTTCACTCCATTATCACATAAGTGCGTATGTCTGGACATATCTGATAAGAAAAAAAAAATAATCAGATGGATGCATCTGGATGTGCTGGCTTCAATTTAGACATCGCCAACAGATTTTATGGCAAGAAATAAAAAATGTACTTACGTTCATTGAATGAACATATGAAAAATAAGCTTTTGATGTTATTGACCAGAGAAACGAGTGGCCATAATAATGAACTCATCATTATGTAGGGCTGTTATTTATCATGTAGTCTACAGTATGTATGCAAATTTCTAGACTAAACTGAACTCAACATATCCAGATGCACCCATCTGATTATTTTTTTTTTCTTATCAGATATGTCCAGACATACGGACATATATGATATTGGAGTGAAAATGTTCGTCAGTCATAATGGGTACTGTATGCATTTATTTACAGAAAATGTAATGACATAATAATACAGCAAATATTGTCGAAACTGCAAACTTTTCATATCGCTAATTGGCAACTGTCAACAGCAGATCATCATCACCGTCTCTTGGCAAACTGAGTCAAGAACGGATGCATCATAATAAGACATATTCTTCATTTTCTCTTCACATATCACACGCATCTAAAATCTGAAAGGCACCAGCGCATTCAGGGTGAATTTTATTGTATGATAACACAAGTTCTTTTATCTTGATCGCGTGAATGATGCAAAATCTGATGATAAGTAAAAACAGGTATAAAGAATTAAATGCTTCTCTCTTCACTTTTACTCGTTGTAATTCCTTTGTGTTTTATCTTATTGATTTCAGGAAATCATATTTAATTGTACAATTAATACCGAATCCTATGGTATGACCAAAACTTTCCTATCTTGTTCAAAACGTGAGATAAATGAAGAAATATATAAACATATTGCTAGTTTTCTGAGCTACAGACGTAAAAATGAGACAGTGAGCGAGTCGCCTAGCTCCCGGTACCAGCCAATCAGAGGCGGCCAAACAAACGTCTCGTAGGCCCAAGAATCTACCTTAAGTGAATCGGCTATAGTTGCTCCGTCGAAGCATCACTCAGGTAAACCTGACTATACTTATCCTAAAACCCCATCCGTGGCTCTTGCCAATGCAAAGTCCTGAAACTTGACCACCCACCTCATCCCTATCCAGATTAGCTCCCGAAAAATGGGGTCAGGCCCGAAAACATTCCTGCAGTTGTAAATGTGCGGATTCCTATCAAGGCGATTAAAAAATAATTCGCCCCTCCACTTTCCAGTTCGTTTCGGATTTCCTAATGATGCAATGACACCTTTAAAGGGTAGCCCTCTCTCTCTCTCTCTCTCTCTCTCTCTCTCTCTCTCTCTCTCTCTCTCTCTCTCTCTCTTTCTTGTTCTTTGCTCTATTTTTTTAATAACGAGGGTCTAAATGTTAATTATCTATCTCTCTCTCTCTCTCTCTCTCTCTCTCTCTCTCTCTCTCTCTCTCTCTCTCTCTCGACGGTAAGAGGATGAAATTACCACAATATTACTTTCCTATACGTTTCCGGGCTACTGGACATAATTCTAATTATAGGTAGCGAAAGAAAAGTTAAAAATATTACAAATTAAAGATAGATTGAATATAATTATGGCAATCTTAAAAGAGTTTCTTTTATAAACAGTAAGAATAAATTTAGTTGAGGTAAACAACAGGTTGAATA
Source organism: Macrobrachium rosenbergii (assembly GCF_040412425.1). Lineage (NCBI taxonomy): Eukaryota > Metazoa > Arthropoda > Malacostraca > Decapoda > Palaemonidae > Macrobrachium > Macrobrachium rosenbergii. The sequence goes on from NC_089794.1 coordinate 38,081,983, forward strand.
ATGATGTTGAGAGAGAGAGAGAGAGAGAGAGAGAGAGAGAGAGAGAGAGAGAGAGAGAGAGAGAGAGAGAGACTTAAATAAGATATAACACAAAAAGAAGACAGAGATTAAAATAAGGTAGAATACGATAGGAAGAGGAGAGAAACTAAAATGAGACAGACTACAGAGAGAGAGAGAGAGGTATGAGAAAAACTGAAATACTGAGAAAAGAACAATATCATAACATATAAAAAGACAGACACCACCATTGACGACACATAAAAACACAAGACAATTTAACATATAAAAGAGAGAAGACACCACCATTGAAAAACTGAAATACTGAGAAAAGAACAATATCATACATAAGACAGACTCATAAAAACACAAGAAACAATTTAACATATAAAAAGAGAGAGAAAGACACCACCATTGACGACACATAAGAGAGAGAGAGAGAGAGAGAGAGAGAGAGAGAGAGAGAGAGAGAGAGAGAGCCCGTTCCATGTGGCCAGCCCCGTGACATTTGACACATGTTTCTCTCCTTGATGAATTTGTCACAGAGAATAGACCTCATCATCTTTGTGGCCCCTTCCAACCCTACACCAGGGACCCTTCGCTTCCCCACCCTCCCCCTTTGATTCTCCTGGCAGGTCTTATGGAGTCTCTCTCTCTCTCTCTCTCTCTCTCTCTCTCTCTCGGAGATTGAAATATTATTTTTCAACCCATCTTTTATATGAGTATCTACTAAATTTATTCTTACTGCTATTTAGAGGAAACCCTATCAAGATTGCCGTAATTATATTCTCTCTCTCTCTCTCTCTCTCTCTCTCTCTCTCTCTCTCTCTCTCTCTCTCTCTCTCTCTCTCTGAGATTGCAACATCATTGTTCGACTTATCGTTTATATCTGCTAAACTTATTCTTATTGTCATTCACAGGAAACCCCTTTAAGATTGCCATAATCTCTCTCTCTCTCTCTCTCTCTCTCTCTCTCTCTCTCTCTCATCTATATATATATATATATATATATATATATATATATATATATATATATATATATATATATATATAAATATATAAATATATATATATATATATATATATATATATATATATATATATTTATATATCTATTCTATATATTAGTATATACAAAAACCTTTTATCTCATGACAACCTATTTTAAAAGACATCACTGCCTTTCACTTATCCTTCCCCTCTGTGATCAATATTCACACATCCCCGTCAAACACCCTCCCACATAATATCTTAGAACCAATTATGAACTTATCCTGCGACTATTTTAGTAATCTTTCTAACGTCTCATTTTTTTTTTTTTGACAAAGGTTGATAACCTCGCTTTCAGCCAAGTATGAATTAACGCAGCTCATTCAAAATTCCAGCACAATTGACCCCATGGCTCAAAGTTCTCGCTGAAATCGCATCTATTCCATGAATTTTCCCGTTTTCCTGTTTTGCATTCTATTTTTCCATTGCAATGTAACACTTTTGCAACATTAGCTTCAGCATCACTTACTATACCACCATTCTGATGAGTTTCTCTCTCTCTCTCTCCCTAACATTAAGCTCTTTCCCAAACAGGGAGTGGCTTCACGCGAAAAACCAGACACTGGCCAGAGCCACGGAATATTTTACTTGCTACATGGAAGATGAACACGCTGTTCAGAAAACTTCCGCGATATTAGTCTCTTACCATGCCTAAAGAAGGCTCCTCAGCAGCTCATCAGACACCCGTATACACATGGACTCTTTCTTCTCATTTATAGAATTATTCATCTCGTTATCTGCTACTGAATTACATGTTATTCCTTATAAACTGTATCCATTTCGTTCAATTCTATCACCATCTTCCCTCTCTCTACATGAAGGATACTTCAAAACAACAACAACAACAACAACAATAATAATAATAATAATAATAATAATAATAATAATAATAATAATAATAATAATAATAATAATAAAATAATAATAAACCCGAGAGAATCTGATCTTGTGTGTCCTCCCCCGGTTTGTCAGCCCGGGTGGAGGCGGGGTAGGTAGGGCTAAGGGAGAGTGGGGAGACATCCACCCTCCTCCTGCAAACCTGCTTGCCCGCCCCGGGTTCCTGCACGCATAGCGCAAGCCAACAGGCTCGTTATAATAATAATAATGCTCTAAAGAGTAAAATCCTCAGAATTTTTTCTGTCAAAATGTGATAAAAAAAATTCTGACAGCTTACAAGAACCAACTCAGCTCGAACTACTGATAATTAATAATAACAGTTGAGGAGGCTATTATAGCTCTCTATATAGATCTTATTACTTTTCGATAAAAGAATATGCATTACGCCCTTCCATTACAACAACAACAACAACAACAATAATAATAATAATAATAATAATAATAATAATAATAATAATAATAATAATAATAATAACAACATCCAGCAATATCTAAAATATACACTCGATGAACATCATAAATCATCAAACAGCAGTGGACTGACTGAAGGACCAACTGATCTGCTGTTAATAATTGGCTCTACGACATATATAATTACAGTGAAGCGAATATATTTGATGTCAAATTGTTTCATTAATGCTGGAAGAAAAAAAAAAATCATGCTAATTTTCTGACTTTATTCGTGTACATAAACGACACTCCCATGTCATGAAGGATACAATTACGATGTCGCAAAATCTACCACGAACATTGCCACGTCTTAAATTATGTCATAGTGACGATACTTAGTTAAGCAATGGCACTCCCAAGTCTCAAATAATGACATTATGATGACAGAAAGTCGAACAATGACATTCCCACTGAGCATACCATTAATGGCATTATGAGGACAGAAGTCGAACAATGACGCTCCCACTGAGCAGATAATGTCATTACGATGCTAGAAAGTCGAACAAAGAAACTTCCACTTCTAAGATAATGTCATTATGATGCTAGAAAGTCGAATACTGACCCTCCCACTACGCAGATAATGTCACTGTGATGCTAGAAAGTCGAGTACTGACACTCCCACTTCTCAGATGCCATTATGATGACAGAAATCGAATAATGAAACCTCCACTTCGCAGATAATGTCGTTATGATGATAGAATTCGAATAGTGAAACTCCCACTTCTCAGATAATGTCATTATGATTGTTGTAATAGAATAATGAAACCCCCACTTCTCAGATAATGTCACTGTGATGCTATAAGTCGAATAATGCAACTCCCAATCCCATTTCTCAGATATATCATTACGACGCCACTCAGTCAAGCACAAATTCAGGTTCTTTAAGGCTGTTTTGAGAGATGAATACCGTATTGCGTCGAAAAACCTGTCTCGCACAAACTTTCAGAATTCTATCTAAAATTTGATCATTACGCGGCCTTTATGGTATTAATGGCATTACTACCCTAATACTATTCTTCTTGCATTGTAATACATTTTTATCCATTGATTAATTTTTTTCTTTCTTTCTTAATAAGTGGGATCCCTTCTTTCTGTATTTCACTTTACTTCCTCTTACTTTTCCCTAACGAACACCATATTCTTTGGAAGCTTGAATTTCAAGTCAATGGCCTCTGTTAGGGCTTGTTCCATATGAATAATAATAATAATAATAATAATAATAATAATAATAATAATAATAATAATAATTCAAGTTCTTTTCGAGGTATGACGTCGCGATTATACGATTTTAAGTTTAATGTCATGTGCAGTTTACTATGATTGGACATTACCCCTGAAGCATTTTCTTGTCATGCATGTATTCTCTACCAGTTCAACTAAGAATTCAACATGAAAATTTGGGGTTTAAAAATAATCATTACGCAAAAATCACAAATCTTTTAAAACAAACAAATTCTAGATTTTGAGAAAACACTGTCTGATGCCAGCTGCATGCACTCAGTCACCCATTTGCCTATATATATATATATATATATATATATATATATATATATATATATATATATATATATATATATATATATATATATATATATATATATATAGTATATATATATATATATATATATATATATATATATATATATATATATATATATTATATATATATATATATATATATATATATATATATTTATATATATATATCTATATATGACTATTTATCACATCACCGTGATTCATATATGAAAGCTACAAACGTACAAACCAGTAAATATTTTTTCAATATGTTGCCGAAGAGGAATTTAAGGTGATAATAAGTCCACCGTCCGTGGGGTTCGAAACGACGGACGGGAATCAATTATCACCTAAAATCCCCTTCCCAAATATATGAAAATATATTACTAAAATCAATATATATATATATATATATATATATATATATATATATATATATATATATATATATATATATATATATACTCTTATGCACATCTACAAACCAGTAAAATCAAATGGGAATATACAAAATTGTAAAAAAAAAAAAAAATAAAATAGAATGTGCATGTACATATAAGCGAGAAGCCCCTACCCTACATTACCGGCTTCATCTGCTGAAACCAATCACATCCATCGACTGTTCAAATTGACTGTTGGACTGCTTCTACGCCTCCGTCAAATGGTTTTTAATTCCCTTTCATGCTTTCCTCTTCATTTATTTTATTTTCTGTCCCCCATTTTGTTTTGCCATTCGTTGTTGCTCTGATGGTGTGTGATATACGCGTGACATTAAATATGATTTTATTTATTTGCTATGAATGAATGGCGTTGTTGGGGCTTTCAACATGATGGCCTTGGCTAGCCTTGCCCCTCTTACCTCTGACGAAATGATATTTATTTGTTATGCGAGGGGAGGAGAGAGAGAGAGAGAGAGAGAGAGAGAGAGAGAGAGAGAGAGAGACCCGAATGAAACTGAATGGTTCCATTAGGTGTCACTGCTTCTGATGCGGATGCAACTTAGTAGCCTAAGCAGGATCGAATGCTTGTTATTGTCCCTCTTCCAAACATGATGTCATCACACTGCGGCATTTGGCACACACGCCTTAAATTAGAACATTTCTATATGGACAGTTTTAGAGGTAAAGTGGTAGAAGCTGAGGCTTATACTACATCAAAAGTCTTCGAAGATAATCAGCTTTCAAATTTACATAAATGTGTCTAAAATAATCTAATGCGTAATGTCAATGTCTATTTTGGGTTATAATACCCTACCAACTCAAGGGAAATACATTGATTTTGAAATGTGGCAAGGAAAATTTAATATCCGCCGACACTTTTGTTTCTCTAAGATCTTGGGTTATTACAGGTGGGGAGAAGGTACCAGTCTATGATGTCGAATACAAGATGAGTTATTAATATACTTCGTAGTGTTTTGTTTGACACAATATTTTGAAAGAAAAACTGTCAAATTTGTCGACACTGAAAATGAAATTCAAGTTACGGATACTGATTTTTCTCGTCATAAAATAAAGGAATTTGCAAATCAAGTAATGGCCATCAATCACTGAAGTTTTATCAGAGGTTATAAAGCAAAGGAGAGCACGACAGCCTTGGGAATGCGCTTCGTTTTAAATGTTTATTCTTGTTATTAATAGTAAATGTCCTATGAGCTTTTGTCAGATGTATAAAAAGTACCGTTCACTGGTTTAAATATTTAAAGAAATTCACCACTTAAATGAAGGCCAGACGCACTATAACATTCCCCATGTTTTTTTTTTTATGTCCATAACAGATTTAACGACATAAAAAAGCTAGCAATGTAGCAGAGGCCTACTAAATTTCCTATTTGGTCCAGCAAGATTATAGGTCAGTAGTTCCCGTTTCTTTGGAACCACCTTATTCAGGTGTAGAATAATAAACTAAGAATGCTAAATAATAAAATAAAAAGGGTCACCGCAGACTGAAGAGACAGATTTGGAATTCGGCAGGAATATGTTTAACAATATCATTTGTCTCTCTCTTGATAGCCAAGAAGTATAAAATAACCCGGAATTCTCCAAAATAAAATAAAACGATATTACGCATATTATAAATAACATGAACTACAGCTCAACTGTAACAGAGTAACAGGAATATATTCTGTTGGTTTTGCATTGACTGACATACGAGTATGTTACAGGTAACCACCTCACACCAAGAGGTTTTCATCTTTGTTTGAGGGTTTATGTTTCACAATAATAGCCGAGTGAAAACTGAGTGCTCTTTTTATCTTTTAATAAAGCTACTACATTTCGATTAGGCTTGGAGATATTTATAAACTAAATCTATACGAATTTCATCAGTTTTCTGTACACTTTACTAGCGACCATTCCTCCCTCGTCCCCAGGGACCAAACCTGGCAATTTGTCCCCAAAACTCCCCCGTTTCTCCCTAAATAAACATCTTCCAATTCGGTGCATTCCTTATTTTTATGGGATGGAGGAGGACAATTCTTTCACCTTCCCCCTAAACCCCGTCTCCCACAGAAAAAAAAAACTCTTCCCTCACCCTCCAAATAAAAAAAGAAAAAGAAAATACAAATCTTCATTGTCTCCCCAAAAGGAAATAACAAGTCTTGGAGCATCAATGAAAACATCAAGTACGGGCGGGAGAAAATGCAGCCAGAATTCCCCCAACCCCCATTCCTCCTCCTCCTCCCCAAAGAGCAGCGCATAATAGGGTAATTTCCCTGCAACGGAGCATAGAATGGCAGGGTATTAAGTTAACGAGGATGGTGTAGCTGCTCTATGCCAGTGTGACAGGCCAGCCAGCTACTCTGGGCTGGCGGAGAGAGAGAGACTAAGAGAGAGAGAGAAATAGTGAGGGAGAGAGCAGGATGGAAATGAGATACCTAAGGTAAGGAGGCAGATAAGTAAGATGTGAAAAAAGAGAAAAGAAACGGAAGAAAGAAAGAATAGAGACAAATAACAACAGAGAAAGGGGAAAGAGATATAAAGATCAGGGGCAGAATGACGAAGAAGGAAGTAAAAGAGAGAATAAGGAAGAAAGAGAACGATGAAGAGAAATGGAAAGGAAACTTCAGGAAAAAATGATGGAGAATGTTAAAAAAAATGCATCATGAAATCGAAAGAAGTGTATTAGTAAAGGAACGAGGAAAAGGGATAATAAATAAGTGACCGACAGCGAATTTATTCTGCAGATATACAGAGCAACGCCAGTGTGAATCTCAATTTTCCAACAGCTGAAAATTTACACAATTTAACTTAAATAGACGAATCTGTATTCAATTTTACATAGTAACATTAAAACCAAAAGCTTATATTCCCCATCAAGATTATAAAATTTTTCAGGAAATTACTTGATATTTTACTCAAACTCTCTAATGGCTTCCCAGGTCCCAGTGTTGTGACGCCAGTTTTAGTTGTCATAAATTAATCAATCAATCCCAGGTCCCACTGTGACCCCTTGCCTTCACACAACCAACTCCTAAAGTCTGTTGTATGTTTTGAACACAGATTCTTATGATGATGTCAATTCTAAATGACGTTACACAAAGTTCCTATTTTATGTGGACATTTATTCTTAAGGAACATTCCCTCTTTCAAGGGTTCCAGCTGTTTTTATAAGCAAACAAAAAATTTAAACAAATTCCATAAATATTAACTTTGTATTTGCTTCGTTCATGGATTAAATGAGCTCTATACATTTTACGGAATGGCCATCAGAAGGGGATTCTTAACACATATATTTGGCCTGGTAATTCCTGCCTCTATTAAAGAAAGCATCTCTTGGCATTTTTTAAATTTTCTTATCCAATCTACTAAGAATGAACACTATGTTTTCATCACAGTCGATGGAGAGCAATGGATCTTAGCTAACCACATTCAGTCAGATTACCATTCTTTGGCGCCCTTGGCAGTGTTCCCAATTCAAATTTATTAAGCATGGACTTCATTCGCTCATTCCTTATTCTGCAAAACAGCAGTTAGTGTACAAAGTGTCACTCCACTTTCAGCTAAAATCATCTCTCCATTACAGCCGAAGACTTCCTCCTCTTTAATTGTTTAATGATGATTCACTCATTAGTAAATTCATGTCTTCTTCAGCTTCTGGTAAATCAGTCAAATCTTCTTTCTCATTTCTCTCATTCACGACCTCACAAAAATGTTCTGCTCAGCATCCAAGTACTTCCTTTCCAGCAGGATGATAAACATTTCTCATGTTAGTCCATTCTTTGTTGATTGTCAGCAGCACCTGAAATATCTTTCGATATTCAAGTGAAAAAGACTATCAATGTTCATCTTGAAGACACTTTACATCATCAAACGTGAGTACTTGGTCAACCTCTTTGCTGGGGGTTGCTTTTCAATTTCAGCTTATGCGGCAATGACAACAGCCAGTGATCACTGCCAAGATCCCCTTCCTCTGTAGTCCCTGGCGTCCCTCGGTACTCTTTTTCTCTCAAAGTAGATAGCTATGTGGTAGATAGCCATGTGGTCTATACAGACTTCACGAATGCCATCTGGGGATAGACATATAATATTTACGGATGTCCTTATGTTGGAAAAGTCAACTTCCATTTACGAGATTCTGCAGCACAAAAAGACGTTAAATTGCACCATATTCTCGCTTCCACTCTCCCAAGACCTCTTTGCTCATAACATCCTCCATACCTTCATCGTTCCCGCTACCTTTTGCCTTCATATCACCAACAATTTCCGTACTCTTTCTGGTATTACATCTACTTGCAAAGGTTCCATTTATAGTTCATTTTTATTTCATCGCAGTTCATTCGTTGCTGCATGAAAAACTATAATAGTCCCCAGTCAGTCGTTGCCTTTTCTGCATAAGGTGTCTCTCTCTACCAAATCTATCTGCTCTTCCTGAACATATACAAACATATATACATACTGTATATATATATATATATATATATATATATATATATGTATATATATGTGTGTGTGTATATATACATATATATATATATATATATATATATATATGTATATATATATATATATATATACGTATATATATATACAAATATATATATATATATATATATATATATATATATATATATATATATAATATATTTCAAGTGTGTCAGTGTGTGTATATTTACATGTGTATGTATGTTTAGATAATTTGCCTTGGGGATAAATATATATAGTTTATATATTTGGACTATGTCTTACATTATCTCAAATTGCCGGATAATATGGGTTGGTGTCATATATTAGTAAAACAATCTGCCCGATAAATTATAAATATTCATATGTTAGAAACATCTTCAAAATCCTCAGTAAAAACAATGACCCCGATTAGGGAAAATACTTTATATTCATACTGCACATCAAAATAGAATTTAGTGGATTGGACGACTGCTGATACCTACGTTAAGTAAGTGCGATACTTTGTTATTGAAAAAAATGTGCGAATACACATAAGTTTTAGAATAAATTTGCCTTGGGACTTCGATAAATAAACTGGCCCAACCCTGACCATTAACAGTTTTCCCAAGTTTGGACTGCTGTCTTTTTCCAAGGATTAGTTCAACCTTTCATTGAATGGATGAAAATATAAAATTAAGGATGGGTTGGGACCTATGTCATTCAGCGTTGAAGGGCACTAAAAAGGTTTGAGTGTAAAACAAAACCTGCCACTGAACAAATTTAGGAGAGGGGTGAAAAGATGGAAGCCGTTCAAAAAGTTTTGCAAAACATTTTCAACAGCTTATAAAATCTGGCGCTGTTGGCAACTCAGTAAAAACAACTGAACACTATAGTGGTGGGTCCGATTAAACTGGGCTTAAGCCTGTTGTCATCAGATGTCACTATAATAGGTGTTCTTATATTTTAATATTTCCATTCAACTGCCATCAAAATAGAATTTATCTGGATTGGACGACTGCTGATACCTACGTTTATAAGTTGAACAGTGTCTTATTAACGGACTATCATTTTTAAAGTTGAAAAAATCAAATTTTTGAATGATAAATACACATAAGTTTTAGAGATTATAGATTGTGTCTGACGCACAAGATTGGGACTTCGTATGTCAGTATTATAAACTGGCACAACCCTCATTGCATTAACAGCTAACGGGTCTTTCTCATTTCTTTCATCATTTGTCCTTTTGATGCCTTATGTTAACTATTAACGCCTATTTTTGTATTTCTTATTATAAGTTTCTAAAATTAAAATTAGCATGAAGTTCAACATTTCGGCAGTTGACTACCATGCTCATTTTTACCCAAAAGATGAAAATCATCGATATTATATTATAACCAACCCTACCTCAGTTTGTGTTTCAACGTTTCTTTGAAATAATATCTTGGTCTCATGTAGCCTGTTATGGATGGTTTAAGCAATGGAATATAAAATATTGTCAAAATGATCATCCGATGATGTTCAAATGGGGTCGTCCTCCACTTTTTACAATGAATTTATAATATTTCGCCTGGGACCTTGAGGTTATCATTCAGCGTTGAATCTTATCGGTGGTGAAACAGTTTAGTTGAGAGTAAAATACGACGGTTTTTTCTTTTTTGTTTTGAAAGGTGTTGAACTTTCTTTCTTTATTTAGGATAATTTCATTGAGATTATTCAATATTATTTTAGGAAACAACTGTTATCTGGATTCGGGTATAGTTTCTTCTTTTTAATAATCATCTAAAGATGGAAGAATTTTTCGCTCACCATTCTTTTTATATTGTTAACCGTAATTAATAACCAACGAATAGCAAAATTACATTTCAAATTCAAAAGAAAAATGAAGGGAACATGTTGCAGCATTTTTGGAGTGACTGTACATTCAAGAAATGAAGGGGTTGCATTGGGCCGAAGGTAGAACCTAAGAACATAATGCCTACAGTGTACCGCGTGATTGCAGTGATTGTGGCGACGCCCATATATGTAAAGTTCAACCCAAACTCCCCCGCCTCAAGTCACGTGACTGACGACGACCAAACCTCAACCGGCTTGACGACCAAATCGAAGCAAAGCGACAAACTGCCGCCGCTGAAGCGACCATTTCGAAGAGCGACATGTAATAACGAATGATTCCCCCCCCTCCCCCCCATATATTTTCCTATACTTTAGATCGCCCTCATTTGACCCGAAGATTAAAGAGGAAAAATAAATACAAATAAAAAAAACAACGCATCGCCATAAATTACGACGCGGCCAGTGACAATTGCATGGGGGGGGGGGAGCGTGCCCTTTGATCCCTGCTTTTTTTATTATTTTTCCAAATTCCGACGCTCATGATATTGTATTCAGCTCTCGTGTTCACCGTATTTATTCGCGGCAAAAATAAAATGCAAATAAAATGAGGCCGGTGGATGACCGCTACACACGACGTAATTCGCCATTAGCCGAAGCATAATGGCTGATAAATTTGATAAAGTTCAAGTATTCGTTTATTTTCTCTCGTTATTTGCTTTTTTTTTATGATTTTTTGCACTAAAGTGAAGAACCATACTGAGTGTTCACTTGCCCTGTTCAATAATATAGTTTATAGGAAAGTCTAAATATGAGTATTTATATAAATATAAATATATACATATATATATATATATATATATATATATATATATATATATATATATGTATATATATATATATATGTTATATACATACATATATATGTATGTATAACTGAATAACGAAAATATGGAGCGTGATGAATATATAAATAAAGATAAAATCCACGAACGAAACGGAAACACTGGAGTGCAGCACTCCAGTGTTTCCGTTTCCTTCGTGGATTTTATCTTTATTTATATATATATGTATATATATGCATATGTGTGTATTTGTACCTTGGTTTTTAATAACTTATAGAGTAAAAATGCAAAATTGTGGGTTACACATATTTTTAATAATTTTACATATAAAAATACACAAACATATACTGTATATATACATATATATACATATATATATATATATATATATATATATATATATATATATATACATATATTTATATATATATATATGTATATATATATATACATATATATATATTAGTGAAGCCACTGGGAAAGTTCAAAATGAAACGACAGAGTGCCAAGTACTTTCGTGCATTTAACACATCTTCGGGGAACAAAGTGATACAGAGCACAAAACGAGTGAGCATGAGAGCTCTCACTTTAAAAGCTTAGTGAAGAACAAAATATTAAAATATGTACAATTAAGCCACTACAAACAGAAACAATGTTGGTCCAGATCACTTAACTACTTATCACCCAAACAAATCAAAAGAAGGAAAGGAATTGCCTATGACCGCATTTTATCTATATATACTGTATATATATATATATATATATATATATATATATATATATATATATATATATATATATATATATATATATATATATATAATTCACATATAGCTCAGAAACATTAACCAAATAATGTAACACGCACCTCTAGCATCCTTTCTATTAAACAAATATCACTTAATATCGAATTCACTATACCTGGAGAATAACTGACGCCCAAAAGGAATTATAATTGATAAGAGCTTCGTCACCAGTGGAAATCGAACCGCCGCTTCGTTTAGAAACAACGATATAAAGTGATTTGACTGGTGGTAAGGCATATATATATATATATATATATATATATATATATATATATATATATATATATATATATATATATATATATATATACTGTATATAATGCATATGTATAATATATATATATATATATATATATATAACATGTATATATTTATATGTGAAATTTTTATCGCACCGTGATTTATATTCAATCATGAAGCTACAAATGTCGTTTTATACCCAATTCACGCTACTTCGGGAATATCCCCGATGGGGAATTATCACCGAAGGGGAATTTTATAAGTGATAAATGGATCGGTACCGCCGGGGCTCAGTGGTTTGACTGTTGACTGGAGTTGTTGGAAGGTACTGTGTCGAGGGATCGAGACCCGCCGGTACCGATCCACTTATCACTTAAAACTCTCCTTCGGTTATAATTCCCCATCGGGGATATTCCCGAAGTAGCTTCAACTGGATATTAAACGACATTTGCAGCTTCATGAGTGTGTGTGTATGTATGTATGTATGTATATATATATATATATACATACACACACACCTATATATATATATATACATACGCACAAACACACACACACACACATATATATAAGTACATATTGCTGTTTTGAGGCAGATATTATTGAATCTGAATAATCGGGGTGAAAATGTAGGTGTAAGGGTAATTATATGGAATTCGAAGGAAGTGATTAGACCACATACGGAGAAAATGGGCGAGTAATGGTCTTGGATTAAAGACATGGGAGTGAAAGAAGCAAATGAATATTATATAAGTCAATGAGCCACCAATGGGTGTCAGTGAGTGTAGGAGGGTAAGAAGAGCAAGTAAAAATATCAGACGATATAGTCAGGAATTAAGAAGTTAAGTGAAAGTGATAATGTAATAAATAAAAAGGTGGTGGGGAGGGGGGGGTATGGAGGTGAGCAGAAAGTTCAGGAAAAGGGTAAGTGGCAGTGGAAAGATGGACTGGATTTTTTGAGGTGGTTTAGTCGTATGGAAAGAATGGACAGCAACAGTCTGGTGGAAAGAGTACGGTGAAAATACTGTACATTTCAGAATTCTAATAGAAAAGAGGAGGAGAAGACTTAGGAAGTGAGAATGTGCAAGATTAAGATGAATGGAGCTGTGTGGGTGGGAGGGGTAGACATACTGCTGATGAGCCTACAGCCTACTGTAAGCTGCATGAAGCGGCTGATGTTGTGGAGTTTTCTGCAAAGATGCTCATCCACAATTGATCTATGTAAGTATTGATGTCTCAGCGATTGTTGTCTAATGAAAACATATATGATAAATAGACACATATATGTTTTCATTATATAATATAATATAATATAACATATATATATACATATATAGATAGATAGATAGACAGATAGATAGATAGATAGATAGATAGATAGATAGATAGATAGATACATAGATATCGTTCAACTGGAACTTCAGAAGTTCAAGCGAAGGTGCAATGCATTACTACCCTAAAACTATTCTTACAATTTAATACATTTTTATATATTCGTTAATTTTTTAATTTATTTTTTTTTATTTTTTAATAAGTGGGATTTCTTCTTTCTTTATTTCCCTTTACCTGCCCTTACTTCTCCCTAATGAACACCACATTCTTTGGAAGCTTGAATTTCAAGTCAATAGCCTCTGAGGGCTTGTTCCATATGAATAGGTTTCATCTCCTGACTAATAATAATAAAAATAATAATAATAATAATAATAATAATAATAATAATAATAATAATAATAATAATAATAATAATAATAATAATAATAATGTGTCTTCCTAAGACAACGACCTATGCTACATTCAAACTCACACAGATATAATATTATATATATATATATATACATATATATATATATATATATATATATATATATAGATACATAGATACATAAATAGATAAATAGATAGATAGATAGATAGATATATGTTTTCATTAGATTGTAGATACTAGATACATAGACAGATATATATTTTCCTTAGACAACGATCGCTGCCACATTCAGACTTCCACAGATCAACTGTGGATGAGCGTAACCCTGATTACTATTAACAGCAGTAGAAAAAATCATGTCAAGACTTAACGTAAATTCACTCCATTCCTGTCACTGAGCTACGCAGATCTCGAAAGGAAAGACTGCTCGCTCGTCCATATGTTGCAAGACCTTCAAGATACAAGTACAATGTCATTTATGTTTGAATGTTGTTGCATTCGTCATGCGCGGTCTGTGGAAGACGTGCATACGACGATACCCTGGAGAGGTGTAGCGACCCGCTGCATTGTAAAATAGGTTTCTTGAATACTGCATTTCACAAGGTGTGATATATTAATTGATTGCACGACAGGTACAATGCTTCAGTGTCACTTCAATCTCTCTGGATAATTCATGTCTTTCTTTTGGGGTTACAGTTGTGATACTTGAAGTTGGATTGGTTGGTCGAATTCAACAGATATATATATATATATATATATATATATATATATATATATATATATATATATATATATATATATATATATACTTCCCTACAATCTATATTATTATATAAAACAAACAAAGGCAAGTGAACAATCAGCATCGTTCTTCACATAACTGACAAAAATTAATAAATATATAAAGGAAGAAAATAAATGAATAAATAAACGAATACTTGAACTTTATCAAATTTATCAGCCATTATGCTTCGACTAATGGCGGATTACCTCGTGTGTAGCGGTCATCCACCGGCCTCATTTTATTTGCATTTTATTTTTGCCGCGAATAAATACGGTGAACACGAGAGCTGAATACAATATCATGAGCGTCGGAATTTGGGAAAAATAAAAAAAAAAAAAAAAAAAACAGCAGGGATCAAAGAGCATGCTCCCCCCCTCCCCACCATGCAATTGTCACTGGCCGCGTCGTAATTTACGGCGATGCGTCGTTTTTTTTTATTTGTATTTATTTTTCCTCTTTAATCTTCGGGTCAAATGAGGGCGATCTAAAATATAGGAAGATATATGGGGGGGGAGGGGAGGGGGGAATCATTCGTTATTACATGTCGCTCTTCGAAATGGTCGCTTCAGCAGCGGCAGTTTGTCGCTTTGCTTCGATTTGGTCGTTGTCAGTCACGTGACTTCAGGCGGGGGAGTTTGGGTTGAACTTTGCGTATGTGGAGCGCGTCATGAAAGAAGTGCCGTCAGTGCACCTCGCACGGTGCACTGCAGGCATTACTGAATGTTCGTTGCAGCGTCCCTTCGGCCCCTAGCTGCAATCCCTTTCATTCCTTTTGCTGTACCTACGTCTATATTCCCTTTCTTCTGACTTATCTTCCACCCTAACAGTTGTTTCATAGCGAAACGGCGAGGTTTTCCTCCTGTTACACCTTTCAAACCTTTTTACTCTCGATCTCCCTTTCAGCGCTGAATGACCTCATAGGTCCCAGCGCTTGGCCTTTGACTTAAATTTTATATTCCATTCCATTCCATGAAAGGTTGATGTGAGACAGTTGAGTGTAATTGTCGTCCCGGGTATAAATACACAAAAAACCGATGGTGTGTAATTGGAAAATTATATGAAATTCATTACATAAGGAAAGCATAGGATGGGACAGACTCATTAGCTGCTTATGCAATGACGGTTGCTCTAACTCATAGTACTGACATACGAAGTCAATTTTCTAAAGCGTCACACAGACACTATAATAATCTCTAAAACTTAGGCGTACTCATATATCTCGGTATAACAATGATAAACTGCTAGCAATAAACTTAGCGTACAATATCAACGGTCGTCCTAACCACTATTCTAATATGCAAAAAAATTAAGTTTAACCAGACCACTGAGTTGATTAACAGCTCTCCTAGGGCTGGCCCGAAGGATTAGATTTATTTTAAGTGGCTAAGAACCAACTGGTTACCTAGCAACGGGACCTACAGCTTATTGTGGAATCCGAACCACATTATAGCGAGAACTCAATTTCTATCACCAGAAATAAATTCCTCTGATTCTTCATTGGCCAGTCAGAGAATCGAACACGGGACCAGAAGAGTGCTAGCTGAGAACGGTAACCACCCTTCCAGTGAGGAACTCTTTCTAATATGCAGAATGAAGGCACCTACGGCCAAGCTTTTTACGGCATGAGTACAATAGCGAATAATATATATATATATATATATATATATATATATATATATATATATATATATATATATATATATATCCATACATATAAATACACATATATTTTTCATATAAATACACACATATTTTATATATATATATATATATATATATATATATATATATATATATATATATATATATATATATATATATATATATATATATATATATATATATATATATAATCTGAAAAATGAGAAATGAAAAAATTTTCCAAAAATAAGAAAAAGTGCAGATTAATGTAGAAATTTTACGTATTCACGAGACTGGACCCTCTGAAATGTGACGAAATATACCTTGATATACATTATGGAGGGCAAGATAAATAAACACATACATACACTGTATATATATATATACATATATATAAATATATATTATATACATATATATAAATATATATACATATATACATATATATATATATATATATATATATATATATATATATATATATGTATGTATAATAATATAAATACAAGAGATATACATTACATAATTTATCTAATCCCCGTAAATCATATCAATTCACATTACATCACAACACCCCAGAAGCGTCGCAGGATTCCAAACCCTAGGGAGACGCGCCATAAAGGCGGCATTCGCGTCTCCCCCTCCCTTCCTCTCTTCGAACGCCATTAGCTCATTACTTTCGGATGCGTGTAGCGAAGTATTCCTGATCCGGGCTCCGTTTCAGACTCGAAACGGCATGGCTAACGTTATTAATACGCCGCGAGTCTAATGATTTCACGCTGTATTTTCTTTTTAATGACATGCTGAATTACGCTCGGTGCATGAGTGACTGATTATTATTATTATTAGTCATAATAATTGTGGTAATCGTTTGCTTCGGTGATGTCTGTCTGGTGGTATATGGCAATCGTTATTTCTTTTCTTTTTTACTCGAGGAGTTTTTCAAAATTTTGAATCATAAACATATAAATATATACACGCACACACATATATATATATATATATATATATATATATATATACATATATATATGTATACACACATACATATATATATGTATATATAAATAAATATAGTATATATAAATATAATTATATAGTATATATATATATATATATATAAAATATATAAATTATATATATATATATATGTATACCCATAAAACACTACTTGAACGTTGCACCCATATATTTCGGGCACATACATATATAATATATATATATAATATAAAAGACATATATATACTATATATATATATATATATATAAAATATATATATATATATATATATATATATATATATATATATATATATAATAACGTATATGGAATAAGTAAAATATATATAAATCAGTATAAAATTATAAAATATAAAGCCAAAATTAATAAGAAGACCATTACAGTTTCTACGGAATAAAAGTTCAAAGTAGGCCGGGGTAAACGTTCTTGTTGAGTAGTTTGGTTGTTCAATCTTGGTACTAGTAGTTTAATAAAAAGAGATTCAAGATAGGAAGCAGCTGGGGACTTTGGAAAGTATTTTAAAATTTCTGAATATAGTGATCATTAGCATGTTTATTTTGAGAACTCTGATATTCTATAACCCCCCCTATGACAATCAATTCGTTTCAGTGGGACGTCCCCTTCAAGTCGATGCTTGATGTCTATGGAATAAATTTGAATATTGACAATGACATCAATGGAATACTGTTGAAGTTACTGTTGTAAAAAGACTTATCGTGGATCATAGGAGACTGGCGAAAAATGTCATCACTGGATTTGTATCTGATGAGAACCGTGGAACAATAAAGATTAAAAATAACCAAATGGTGCTTTCTTTCTGTACTTCCCTTTACTTCCTATTACTTCTTCCTAATGAACACCATATTTTGTTTGGAAGCTTGAATTCCAAGTCAGTGGCCCCCTTTGTTTATGTGGGCTTGTCCCTTTTCTTTTACATGAATAGGTTTCATCTACTGAATAATAATAATAATAATAATAATAATAATAATAATAATAATAATAATAATAATAATAATAATAATAATAATAATAATAGTAATAATAACTCCAATAATTCAAGTAAGCTGGTCCAAACTGAAAGTAATCATTATTTTCAATATTCCCTTAGATACTGAATTTGAACTAAGAGCCAGACACTGGATACAAAAACCGTGGAACAATAAAGTTAAAAATATGGTGGGATCCCTTTACTTCTGATATAATCACCATATTTTGTTTGGAAGCAACAACAAGTGGCTTGCCCAGATAGATCTACTGAATAATAATTAGACTGATACTGAGTTACAAAATACAGAAATAACGACAGCAAGTGAACAAAGGCTAAAAATATGCAGATGATGATATTTCAACCCGCAAAAGACCGCAAGGTTCACTAAGCTTGCTATACAGAATGCATCATATACATAGAATTATGAAACTTTTGGATAAATCTAACGGATCAATAAGGAAGAGTCTTTCAATTATTTAAGAACAATGAAATTCAATGTAGGCTCTTCTGAGATGAAATAGAGTGAAAAGACTCAAAAAGGCAACTCAAGCAATGGGCACGCTAAACAAGGTTGGAAAATTAAATGGATTGAAACTGCATGCGAGAGTAAGATTATACGTCATTCTAGTATGATCTGTATTGCTATACGAAAATAAGTCGTGGTATGACAATGAAACCGATCTAAAAGACTGAGACAATTTAATAATAAATGTTCAAGAGGAATAATAGGAGTCAGTTGGCAGGATAAAGAGATAAGATAATGATGGAGGTGACTTGGACGTATCCTTTGCACCACCCAGGGGAGAATAACAATTGCAGTGCCACCTGGATTTCAAGAACTGGAACTGGTATGTAAAATTTAGGCCAAAGACCAAACGCTGGGACCTTATGAGGTCATTCAGTGCTGAAAGAGAGGTTGAGAGTAAAAAGTTTGAAAACGGTAACAGGAGGAAAACCTCGCAGTTGCACCATGAAACAATTGTTAGCAGAGGGTAAAAAGTAAGATGGAAGGGGTAGAATATGAACGGAGGTACAGGAAAGGGGTTGCAGCTAGGGGCCGAAGGGATGCTGCAAAGAGCCTCAAGTTATGCTTACAGTGAAAAGCGTGAGGTACCCTAAAGACATTATCCCTAAAGGGGGCCTGGGTTCCAGTGCACCCCAGGAGAACTGTGAGACCCAGCCCTACTTTGATAAGAACTATGAGATGAGATTCTATACATGAATGGAGATTTTCAGAAATAAAAATACAAGGAAGGCATAATTATTCCCCTTTAAACTTTTTTCACATTAAAGATGGCTTCATAACGAAATATTCTTCCAATTTTAAACATGTATTTTTGTACGATTTTGATAGCCCCTGGCACTAATCCACCTAAGCTGAAGCCTGAGTCCACTAACTACCAGGTACATAATTCATTCCTAAGGCCAACAGAGGCAAAACGGGATTTAAGAAATAAGCCCATATTGCCCCTTACTATAACCAGCAAGTTAAAGCGCTTTAGACACGTTCTGTTAAATCCCACTGCCCTTCTGTTGACCTAAGCAGTCAATTAGTATATGGTAGGAACTCGATTGTGGTGAGATGCCACCTAGGTGAAGATATGTATGGACTTGGCAACCTCATCCCAAAATTACTTTCTCAGAACGTGAAGGTTAAAATCCTCTGCTACCACCTCTTTTAAGAGGAAAAGAAATATAGTATATATGTAATATATATATACACACATATATATATATATTATATATATTGTATATATACACTCTAAAATGTCATGAAGTATTATTTTCATTACAAACAGGCAACAAATAATAATGTATGGTGTCGTAAAAACTTATGTATTAAATCAGTACACAAGCGAAAACAAAGTTGGAAATACCGAGACAAAATATTCATTAAAAACGAAAGACACTAACAAATAACCCAATATACAGAAGAACAAAATGTTGAAATACCACCAACAGAAAAAATGAATGACACGATACGATCATAAAACTAATACTGAAATATCGATTATGAAATAAACTAGAGAACTACGGAGATAAAACTGAACAGTAAAGTGAATCATTGAGAAAACCAAATAAATGAAATTTAAAGACAAAATAACTAATTAAATAAAACACATTGAATGCATAACAAAATAAACAAATATAGACGAACGGGATCTCCCGGCAGCTTCCACCTGGCGGATTAATTAAAGCTCATCGACTACCTGTCAAAATACGCCCTTGGACCAATGCACGAAATCACAACAGACTTATTCCACCGTCCTTATTTCTTCCTTATTAGCAACAACATTCCGCCTTCCTTACTCTCCCTTATTCCGAGAAATGAACAAAATTATTTCTTCATTTAAAAGCTTATATTTAATCGTACATTACAGCTTATTTACTGATATTCTACCAACCCTTTCTTATTTCCTTATTACATTCTTATTTACAATAATATTCCGCCTTCCTTACTCTTCCTTATTCCGAGAAATGAACAAAATTATTTCTTCTATATTTAAAGGCTTATTTCACCTTACCATACAGCTTACTTAATGATATTCTACCTAACCTTCCTTATTTCCTTACTACATTCTCATTAACAACAATATTCCGCCTTCCTTATTTTTTCCTACCTAACCTTCCTTATTTCCTTATTACATTCTTATTAAAAACAATATTCCACTTTCCTTATTCTTTCCTACCTAACCTTCCTTATTTCCTTAGTACATTCTTATTAAAAACAATATTCCACCTTCCTTATTCTTTCCTACCTAACCTTCCTTATTTCCTCATTACATTCTTATTAAAAACAATATTCCACCTTCCTTATTCTTTCCTACCTAACCTTCCTTATTTCCTCATTACATTCCTATTAAAAACAATATTCCACCTTCCTTATTCTTTCCTACCTAACCTTCTTTATTTCCTCATTACATTCTTATTAAAACAATATTCCACCTTCCTTATTCTTTCCTACCTAACCTTCTTTATTTCCTCATTACATTCTTATTAAAAACAATATTCCACCTTCCTTATTCTTTCCTACCTAACCTTCCTTATTTCCTCATTACATTCTTATTAAAAACAATATTCCACCTTCCTTATTCTTTCCTACCTAACCTTCCTTATTTCCTCATTACAATCTTATTAAAAACAATATTCCACCTTCCTTATTCTTTCCTACCTAACCTTCCTTATTTCCTTATTACATTCTTATTAAAAACAATATTCCACCTTCCTTATTCTTTCCTACCTAACCTTCCTTATTACATTCTTATTAGCAACAATAATCCATCTTCCTTCTTCTTCCTTAATCCCAAACATTAACAAAATGGTTTCCTCCACATTTAAAGGCTTATTGTCACCTACCAAAACAGCTTATTTATTAATATCCCACTAAACCTTCCCTATTTCCTTATTTCTTCCTTATTAACAACAATATTCCGCCTTCCTTACTCTTCCTTAACCCGAAAAATTAACAAAATGATCTTTTCTTTATTTAAAGGCTTATTTCACCCTACCATAAAGCTTACTTATTGATATCCTGCCTAACCTTTCTTATTTCCTTATTACAATATTATTAACAACAATAATCAGCCTTCCTTCTTCTTTTTATTCCCAACCCTTAACAAAATTATTTCCTCCACATTTAAAGGCTTAGTGTCACCTTACCAAAGAGATTATTTATTAATATCCAACCAAACCTTCCTTATTTCCTTATCTATTCCTTATTAACAACAATATTCGGCCTTTCTTATTTTCCCTATTCCTAGAAATTAACAAAACGATTTCATCCTTATTAACAGGCTTATTTCAATGCATGAAATCACAACAGACTTATTTCTTCCTTATTATCAGCAATGTTCTGCCTTCCTTATTCATCCTTATTCCAAACATTAAAACAAGTATTTCATCCTTATTAAGTGGCTATTTCAATGCACGAAATCACAACACTTATTTCACCGTCGTCCGTATTTCTTCCTTATTAGCAACTATGCTCCGCCTTCCTTAATCTCCCTTATTCCCAGACATTAACAAAATTATTATTTCCTTATTAACAGACTCATTTCACCTTCCATACATTTTCCTTACTGATATCCCACCTAACCTTCCTTATTTACTTATTACATTCTTATTATCAACAATACTCTGCCTTCCTTATTCTTCCTTATTCCCAGACATTAACAAAATTGAATTTCCTTATTAACAATCTTATGTCACCTTGTCATACATCTTCCTTACTGATATCCCACCTAAACTTCTTTATTTCTTTATATCTTCCTTATTCTCCCTTATTCCCAGACGTTACAAAATTATTTAATCTTTATTAACAGACTTATTTCACCTTCCATACAGCTTCCTTATTGATATCCCACCTAACCTTCCTTATTTCCTTATTTCTTTGCGGGTTTTCGACAAAAGAAGTATAGTGTGATCCACTCTGCATAGTGGAATGTAAAGGAGAAACTGGGTCTGGTCAGTACTGGTAGCCATCAATGCATGCAAACGACCTTTGGTCCCTCGAATATGAAACCCGAGTAGCGTTGGGTTTGGTCTGTATCTGGACAGGGGGACAACGGCAGCAGAAGTCATGGAAGTCACTTAATAGTAGGTTTGTACCAGGATGGATGCGTGGGTATGCGGCTTGCAACCTCATCCTCAAACGTTATGAATATAATGGGAGATTTCTGATGGAACAAAATGAGAGGCTATGAACTTGCTACAGAAGGCTTCATCAGAGTTAAATTCCCATATGTTCCTCAAAATAAAATAAAAGAAACGAATTATAAGATAAAATGGACGAATGGTAATGTCGTACACCATAACAACTAACAACAAGCACACGTTATCCTAATACACGTAATTAATATAAACAAAGTGGAAAAGAAATAAAACTTGTTTTCGACCAATTCCTTTTTCTCTTTCCTCGAATGGTACTCTGGGGAAGGAGTCGGTAAGAGATACATTTATTGCTTTCACACAACACGTTTGTACCTTTTTTTTCTTAGCTGTATATCTAGGGATGGATGATGCGTCTTTTGATTTGTCTGTAGATATACAGTATACATGCATACATACAACATACATACATACATACATATATATATATACATACATACATACATACATATATATATATATATATATATATATATATATATATATTATATATATATATATATATATATATATATAATATATACTAATATATATATAATATATATTAAACTTGATCACTTGCACAATTGTAATGTACATTCATGCAAAGAATAACAGCACCTCATTTAAGCAGGATGGTATCTAACGGAGATTTTATCCGCAAAAATCACAAGTTTTCAAGGGCTAACTGTCTCCACTGTCCAGTAGCTGTAAATTTCCGTGAAATTTACGGATGCCGTATACCCAAACTAAGCCATTTCCCTCTAGTAGTGCAGCAGATTGCTGTAAAAATCGTTCAGATAGTGAAACAAGCATGAAATTTGGCACAAACATTCCTAAGACTACGCTCTCTTAGAAAAGGGCGCTGGCCACCTGAAAATCCAAGATGGCGGCTATTTTTCAAAATGGCCGCCATCTATGTTGAGATTCACTGGTTTGGGAGCATCTATTGGATGGAATATGCCAGTTTTTTTTTTTTTAAACCTCGACTTTTAGGTTATAAAAATGTTCCATACCACACATTTTATTGAAAACCCTTACTAAATGAATTGTAACCAAGATGGCGTACAAAATGGTTGCCATAAAAGTTTTTTTCTATCCACAGCGCTAGCAACATAGAGACCAACTGTTTTATTTAATGGTATATTCATGTGATCAGACAGTTTAACTAATATGCTATTTTCAACTGAAATAGTAATGGTATGGTCACATACAACATTGTGTCTAAGACTGTAACCATAAAAAGAAAAGAAGAGAAATACGGACTAAACGCACCAATCTATGTATAGGTCTCTCAACCTACACCTTTGAAAAATTCGAGGATAAGAAGGTAGGCATAGCATGACATGTTGGATGCTCAAGCTAAATTATCTACTGAAGAGAGGGCAATATTTATCTAGACTTCACATTTGCAAGTGCACAGAGCTGTGCAGGGAAGACCCAGCTTGTAGCACTTGCACCTTTCCCGACAGCCTGCTTTGCATCCACATTTGGTAAGCTGTTGGCAACTCTTGGCTAGCCACTGATACTCCAGTGCAAGCTGTGGCCCCAAGATATCTGTGGGTGGCTTTGGTATTGCAGTGTTTGGTGGCACAGGGTTCTTTGTTTGAAAGGGAAGCTGGTGAGATGTTTGTGAATGTGTCCGGCAATTCAGGCACCGACCTCACTTTCTCAGGTGCAAACTTTAGTTGCTGTCTTTCCTGTCCAGTGTTCTCCTTGGTGGGGTGCTGAAATATGGAGATGCTAGTTCCATGGAAGGAGGTAGTGGCAGTAGTTGCAGATGGGTTGTGGTCGATGTTGTCCATCACTGCAGTGGTGAACAACCCTTTTCGCAGTACTGGGGACAGACCACACCCTCCTCCACATATTTGCTAACTGTGGCATCTCCTAACTGTGCAGAGACCTCAGTACTCTGTCATAAGAGATACTGAGGCCATACTGATGTAGCATTTCAACCAGGTTTCTCTTCCTGGTTTTGGCATAGACTGAGTCCCATGTAGACTGGGAATGGTGTTTCTCTGTCTTTGGAGTGTCTATGAGTTGTTGCTCCCTCTTTGTATCGGGGTAGCAGTTGAACTGCATGAGCTGTGCAATGGCCTGGTCTGACTTTGATGCTCCAAATCGTAACTGTGACTTGATGTCAGCCCCATGCTCAACCATCCCTACAAACTGGAGCAGGAGAGGAGGCACAGAATTTCGTACACAAGCCTCAGAAAATGTGCCATCAAACCGTGACTGATGATCAAGTATAGACTTTCTGAGAATATCTGCTGCTTTAGCAATGATAACTGACTCTGAAAGATCAGATGATTGAGCAAGTGCTTTTCCCACATCCTTTTGAAATGCAAGTAATACATCTCTGCCAGATTTATGAGCCTCAAGTTCTGGAATTTTTTCCAGAAGTTTGTCTTTGAGTCTCGTGGAATTTACACTTGGTGACTCTACACCTAATTGTTCCAGACGTTGTTGGTAGAGGTGGCAAATATCTGCCAGCCGAAATGTGACTGGATCATCTGAACAAAGGTTGTTTTCAACAATGTATGTCATCAGTTCTGACAGAACTAGTGGATACACATCTGATTCTGACTCAGTGCTACCTTGGTCTTTCTCAAGGCTCCTCAGGTAGGACCTTTTTCTGTTGTAGAGGGCACAAAAGACAGGCATGGTGATACTTAAACTCCTGTGCAATGACATCCCCACCAGTCAACTTAGCAAGGAGCTTGCCATCACTAAGTATCTCTGCACATTCACGCAATTTCAAGTCAAGGCCCTTAGTACTAGCCTGTCTGAGATCAGATGCAGGTGCCACTTTCTCACAGAAAATGCAAACTTCATTGTCATGACTGGTTCAGGCGCAGTTTTGCACAACTAGTCTCAGTGTTGCTGGTCTGGTCATTGGATTGTCGCTTTCTTGCACGGTCCAGTTTAGTGTTGTTAAACAACAAGCGACAGTTCACATGGTATTTTGCTGCATTTTTTCCTGAGAGTGGCCTCTATGCCATCACCTTCATCCAGCCTTGCTGGATCCATTATCAGTGGCATTTCATTAATTTCACTGAACATGGGAATGTTCCTTGCCAGCATTGTGTACCCATCATGGTCTAGGACATGATGACTTGGAGGTGATGTCAAGTGCTCACCTCTTTTGTCCTTCTGACAAAGACAACACAAACTCCAGTTTGTTTTTCTACTGCTCAATATTGGATTGGCATCACATTCTGCCATGATTTCACTTTTGATTAAGGCCGAGGGTTATCCTTTTTTACCACCTTAAACAAAGCACACATTCCTGTATGGGATTCAACTAGGTTCGGTCTCCCCTACACCTAGCCCGATCATTCATCCAGTGCCATTTAAGTCCCGTGTGATCTGTACACCATCCGGGTAAGTACATGAACCATCATGTACAGCCCCATACCCTTGGCTCGGCTCTCCCGCTGGCACATCCTGTCTATTCAGGTGCGGCTATCTAACTATAGCTGGTCTGGGGCTGTTAGAAAGCATTTGGGACACTAAACTAAACTATACTACAACTACTAGTCTAAGACTACAGGATTAGTAAAGCTGGATTAGCTGGCACTGAACCCCATGCTGAGTTACACAGCAGTGATGTCACCAGTGTGCCCTGGTTGTGTGCAGACATACACTCTTTTACATTTATTAATTTTCCTTCAAAATTGATGAGTTATTCGAAAGAGATGGCCTCATTAGGATCTAAAACCACAGAAACCAAGATCCATGCTTAAAACGATAATTGTTGAACGGGCATTATTTCTCATTATAATTATTGTTTCTACCTTTTCTTGGCAGCCATATAGCCCCCCCATATTTAAAGGTAAACTGTACTGGGAAGCTACAGAAACATAATATTCACAAGAAATAGTATGGAAGAGCTTTACCATATTGCTAGAAGCAAATACATGCCATTCTAGTGAAAAATTAGCCAAAATCTGTCGATACTGGCCGCCATCTTGGAATTTGGCCGCCATATTAAATTTTTTGCGTGGCCAGCGCCCTTTTCTGATAGAGGGAACTTTAAAGAGCACTTGTGCAAAATTTCATGCTTGTTTCACTATCTGAACGATTCTTATGAAATATGCAATTATCTGCTGCACTATAGGAAGGAGTGGCTACGCAACAGTTTCTGCCATATTTATACATCGACCAGTAGATAGCAGATGAACCTTGTGCACAAAACCTCCACAACAGCAGCTGCTTCACACAAATACCCAGAAGGCTGCTCAACAGCACATCATTTCCCCAATACATATTGCACCATTCACCGCCTTTCCTATCTAGTATCTCTTTCACACCATACATCAATCACTCTCTAGGTCTTCCTTTTCTTCTTCCTCATAACACATTCGATTCATGCACTTTTCCTACCAAACTACTATCCTCCATTTTTCCCAAACAACCAAACTATCACAACGCACTTGTCCGTCTCTTCATCTACGCTAACCTTTCACGACTTCTTGTACATCAATATTTTTCACCCTCACGAGACTTCTGCTTACAACCCATATTATACACTAAAAATTCATCTCAACATCTTCAAGCTTTTTTCTTGCTTTATCATTCACCCCTGACCTTCAATTCCATAAAGCAGAGTTGGTTAAACTATCCCTTCATATATTCCCACCCTGACTTTCAAAAGTACCTCAAGTCTCTTATTCTATAGCAAACATACTGCTTTTGTCTATTCTTTAGCTCAAACTACCCTAACTCTATCATTATCCATTAAATTTATATTCAAATACCTATGCAAATCACCTCCTTTCCTTCTCTCCACCAATCGTATTATAATTCACTGTTCATCTTCCTGGTTTCCAGTTACAATCATATATTCACTCTTGTACACATCTGGTCTTACTTTCCATCTCTTGGCGACATTTTCCAACTCATTTACAAGTCTTAGCAGCTTTTCTTCACGGTTTGCAAACCTCAACCATTCCTACTCAATTCACAACTAAATTTCTTACCCCAAAACTTTCGCCCGGTCCTTATTTCCTTTCAGTGACTACTCATGCCATTCCCTTCAGATAGATATTAATCATCAACACACACACACACACACACACACAACACAAAACTGACTCTGGGCCACTTGAACACCAACCCACTGGCTCTCCCTTCTATATATCGTAACACACCATTCGCTGCCATCATATATAAACTTTCAGTCTCTCTACATAACTAATCGTTTGTATTATGCCTTATCAGCAACCTCTACATTGCTCTCTGTTAATTCTATCATAAAAAGCTTTTTTAGTTTTCGTATGCTACATAAATATACAATCCCTCGCCCATCTATTATTGTCCCTGCTTTTACTGTACCTCTCACCTTCGCCACCGATTTATGTAGAGGCAGAGACTTTTATTGTAGGGTATGGGTTGGTCAAGGTGAAAGCTTTAAAACTATCACATGGCTGTAAGTCCAGGTCTTCATATGGTAAAATATTTTTGTCACCGGTACCGTTTACTCCCGTCAATCTCTTATTTGTATTTTAATTGTTTATAAATTAGTTTACGTCACTGTTTAAACCGCTTATAACTCGTTAAATATTTGTGAATATCCGTTAATAACAGTATATATACCTATATAATAATGTATGTATATATACATATATATTGTGTGTCTGTTTGTGTATAAATACATGAGGTATAAACAAACAAATATATATATATATATATATATATATATATATATATATATATATATATATATATATATATATATATATATATATATATATATATATATATAATATATATATATATATATATATATTAAGTTACTGCTTCACCATTACGAAACAATAAAAGACCGGATTTCATTCCAAACGGAAAAAGCAGACATAAGATTAACTAGCGCTGCTTTCCGGCTTAGAGAACGAAGTATGAAGACCAGATGAAGGTAGCCTCATAAAAAGAAAGAATGATATAAATATAAACTCGTTATTTCCTCTTGCACTAAATGATGACGCTGCATAGAGCCCATCAGAAAAGACAAAAAAAAAAGACAAAAAAAGTAAAAATTTCGTTTTCAAATTAAAGATTTTGTAAATGCAGATGCCTTTAGGTATTAAAAATTCATTGCCTCATGATAAAAAAAAATTTATTTCTGCACTGTTATATATCGTTATTAAAATTGTTTTCGGCGACATGAAATCAGTAAAAAAAAAAAAAGAAAATGCTGGTTTAAAAAAACATATTTTCTTTATGATTTACCGAATTTCTCTTAAATTAGGTCAACAAGTTCATCAAACGCTAAGCTACACTATTCAAGTACGTTTTAATAGGATCAAGATGTCGGTGTCTCAGTTGCCTTGTAATTCATGTACAGTATATACTAAAAATGTCGTATTCTGTGCCCTTTGCATACCTGTACTAAATATGAAAAAAAATATTCATTACAATTACACCAAGATCAAAACAGAATAGAATATCGAGTTTAGGACAAAGGCCAAGCGCTGGGACCTGTGAGGTCATTCAGCGCTGAAACGTAAATTGACAGCAAAAGGTTTGAAAGATGTAGCAGGAAGAAAACCTCGCAGTTGTCCTATGAATCGATTGTTAGGAGAGGCTTGAAAGTAAGGTGGAGGAAAGAGAATACGAACGGAGATACAGTAAAAGGGATGGAAGAGGTTGCAGCTAGGGGTCGAAGGGACGCTGCAAAGAACCTTAAGTAATGCCTACAGCGCACCCCATGAGGTTCACTGACGGTACTACCCGCCTACGGGGACTAAGATCAAACGTTCTCAGTTCTCAGTTACCCTTTAAATACATGTTTAAGCCACCAATATCTAAAATGCAAGTTCCAGATGCGTCAATATCTGTCAATAATAATAGCCTTTTAACTCCAGAATTCTCAGTTATCCTTACACTAACTGCAGTCCGAATTCAATAGGTCGAACATGGTATCATTCGAAAATACAATAACTCGCCCTCGCCTGCTTCTCTGTAATTTGATTTTACTGTTTCCGTGTAAGTTTACTGCTGTTATTGCTACAGTGCTCAATTCGAAAATATTACCACCTCAGGCCGTCCTTCGTTTGCCCAACTACCAGTGCATCTATACAAAACTCGAATATCACTTGGAGAGTCCCAAATTTTGTCGTGTCTTTACTAGATTTCCAACCAACTCTTTTGTTTTACGAGAGAAATTAGTGCGTTTGCTACAACTTGAACAGCGAGTAGCCAGTAAGATTTCCCGGTGCTTTATCTTCCACAAATCTCCACTCACGTCCAGCCCCCTTCTCATAATTCTCATCCAAGTAGGTCTTGGGTCTTTCAACTCTTCTGGTGCCCACAGGAACCCAGTCCACATTATCGTGTACTGCTCTCCCAGATTATATATGAAGGACATGTCTAAGTCATCTCCATCTCCCCGTTACCATTATCTCATCTACATAAGGAACTTCCGTAATTTCTCTTATGGTATCATTCCTCACTCTTCCTGTCATCTGACTCCTAAAATTCTTACTAAAGCTTTACTTCCAAATCGACAAAATCTTTTAGAAATAATATCACTGTCATACCAAGATCCACGTCTGTATAACAATACAGATGTATTATATCTTACATTTGTATGCAGTTGCAATCTATCTGATTTTCATATCTTATTGAGGCTGTCCATTGTCTGATTTATCTTTATTATTATTATTATTATTATTATTATTATTATTATTATTATTATTATTATTATTATTATTAATTATTATTATTATTATTATTATTATTCTGAAGATGAACCCTACTCATATGGAAAAAGCCCGCGGGGCCACTGACTTGAAATGGCTTTCACGAAATTCAAACTCATGAGAAACTCTACTGGATACAACTATTACAAACCATTTGAAAATTTCAACCTCACTAATTCTGTCTCCATCTAATGCCGTTTCATTATTACTCATACTTCTGATATTCTTAAGGCTTATCTCGAGTCCATTTCTTGAGATAAAGGATGAATCTATATGGCAAACTTATCAGAACTTTATAAAACGAGAGATGTAAGAAGCCACTGTCAGGATCTTCAAGATGTAATCCTGAGAAATATATACACACATTTCTCTACTACTTGTCAGTGTACTTTCAAACATTAATAAACTGTAAATACCAGGATTATCAATATCTCGTTGCCTTCAGTTTTTATTTATACACATCGCGGAAACGCCAGTCTAGGGTACCCTGACATGACAGGACACTAAACAATCAAAATCAAAATCTCCCTAATAAAAACTGCCTGCACCAGATACGAAAGACCTCAATTAGCCTTATAATATCCGGCCTTGAAGCACAACAAATCTCAGCGACCTTAATGGTACCTGTAGGGGCGTCTCAAGATTATCCCCTTTATCATCCCCACAATCACATCCTGGTTCAAATTCTCTCGTCAATCAAAGAATTTTTTCTTTCTTATTCGTCTTGTTCCTGTGCCTTTCTTTCTTTAATCTCTATTGGTCCTCATAGACCTTGAAGGTAATTCTCCCTTATTCCAGCCTAAAAGACACTATGGCCCCTCGGTTCCTCTAGAAGGTGTGGGAGGGGGGGGGAGGGGAAGTAGAGAAGTGGGGGGAATGGAAAAAAGGTGAGGAAAGGAGGGTAGGGAGGGATATAGACTGGAAAAAAGGAATATTAGGCAAGGAGACAAAAGGGGGCGTTGTACTATAAAGAGAAACAGAATTCGAAGTACAGATGAAGAAGCAATTAAAGGATGCGGAGAGGTAAAAAGAGGCTGAAATAATGAGGAGGAGGAGGAGGAGGAGGAGGAGGAGGAGGAGGAGGAGGAGGAGGAGGAGGAGGAGGAGGAGGAGGAGGAGGATTTGAAGATTGGAGATGAAAATGAGGAAGTATGAGTAAACTGAAAGTAGGAAGAAGAAATCTTAAGATTAAGGAGCTTAAGGAGGAACAGCTGTAGCACGAGAGCAAGAACAGGAACAACGGAAAGAGACGTGAACAATGGGAGGAGGAGGAGGAGGAGGAGGAGGAGGAGGAGGAGGAGGAGGAGGAGGAGGAGGAGGAGGAGGAGGAGGAGGAGGTATTTGGAGGTGGAGGAGGACCTCTCCAGTCTGCATCTTTTGGCGTGAAAGCGTTATTTCCCCTGGGTGCCAGCGTCAATAGGCGGTCTTCGGTTAGGGGAAGATGGATGAGAGAGATAGCCACATGTGACCCTCCTCAGGTGAGAGGGAGAAGGAAAAAAACCCCACGACAATAAAAACTGGAAGGGAAAATAATGCCGCCCACTTCTGCTTTTCCCTCGTCATTGCTGTTGTGGCGTCTCCTCTCTCTTACGAATGCTAGTTGTTTCTACTACTTTCTTTTGCCCGATTCCTTTCTGTTAGCCCCTTCTCTATTTATTCATTATTATCCATTATTATTGTTTCTGTCTTTATATGTTGATTTTGCATTCTTTTTTATTTTTGTCTTTCTCCGTTGTTGTTCTTTTCTTGCACCCTTCTCTCAATTTCTAAGTTTTTCCTTCGTATTTGTTGTGATATACGTAGCTCCTTTTCTCTTATTGCTTCTGTTACGTATTCGATCTATTCTTTTTTTCTTCTTTTCTTCATCCTCAATCCTCCGTTGCGTTGCTATCGTGGCTTCTTCTCGTCTTCACGCTTGTAGTGCCTTACTGTCTTTTCTTTATTTCTCTGCTGTTATCTCTCTTCGTTAATTATTCCTTTCTTGTTATTTTCTATTTACTGTTATGTTCTTGATGGCCCTCATCACCACATAATGTTCTAACTCACCTTGACAATCCTGCCATGTCCTTCATGATCTTGTCAACTCTGTCATGTTCTTTATGAATTTGTAAACAGTCTTGTTTTTTATGAATCTGTCATATCTATCATCTGCTTAATGCCCCCTGATCTTCTCAATGGCAAATGGCCCTTGTCAACCCTACATGTTCTTAGTGGCCTTGTTGACTCTGTCATGTCCTAAATTCCGTTGTTTGCTCTTTTGTCATGTCCTAAATTCCTTTGTTGACTCTTTTGCCATGTTCTAAATGACCTTGTCGACTCTTTTGTCATGTTCTAAACGATCTTGTTGACCCTTACTCGTGTCATAAATTCCCTTGTTGACTTTTCTGTCACGTCCTAAATGCCCTTCTTGACTCTTTTGTCATGTCTTAAATGCCATTATAGATTCTTTTGTCACGTTCTAAATGCCCTTGTTGACTTTTTTTCATGTTCTGAATGATCTTTTTAACTTTTTTGTTAGGTCCTAAATGCCCTTATTGACCATTTTGTCATGTTCTAAATGATCTTCTTGACTCTTAGTCATGTCCCAAATTCCTCTGTTGACTCTTTTGTCGTGTCCTAAACGCCCTTATCGACTCTTTTGTCGTGATATAAATGCCCTTGTTGGCTCTTATGTCATGTCCTAAATGCCCTTGTTGGCTCTTATGTCACATCCTAAATGCCCTTGTAACCCTGTCATATTCTCAATACCAATGTAAAGCTGTGTAAAGTGAAGGCGACAGAATGAAAGAGGCACACTGTCAAAATGTGAAAGCTGTTGACCGAAACGCCTAAAGTAATATTTACAAACAACCAAGGTTTGGCATGCCCATAGTGATATCCATAAACCATCATATGAAGATCTAAAATACCCAATGCGATACAAATAGAAACAAGTAAAAAATGTGCCGAAGTTTCTTCGGTGCAATTGAGTTTGCTGTATGAAACTCTCTGCCACGCCTCACGAAACTCTCAGCCGCGGCCCATGAAACTTTCAGCCAAGGCCCGGTGGTGGCCTATGTTGTTGGCAACTGTAGCGGTGCAAGACGGACGATCATGGCTAACTTCAACCTTAAATCAAATAAAAACTACTGAGGCTAGATGGCTGCAATTTGGTATGTTTGATGATTGGAGGGTGGATGATCAACATACCAATTTGCAGCCAAAGTAATATATACCGACACTCGAGGGACTGAAGCTCCTGAGAGAAACGCAATAAGAGTATCTTTTTACAATTAACATATTAATCCTCTTAAGAGAAATCTCCAAAGCTGTCATATCTGTAAACAATCAAGAGGTAAAAGGCTTTGTGAGAAATTCCCAGTTATATTTATAAAAAATAAAAAGGCAAAGGAAGGCTACGAAAAAAATGAGACCATCAAGTTAAAAAACTGAACAGTTTACTTGAACACCATTTCCAAATCCATAATTAACATTCCCATACACAGGGAAATTGGCCTTTCAGGTTTCAATGTGATCAATTTCTACCTACACTAGATCCCTAGTTCCTGGGTGCAAATTTTTTAACACATTCATTTGAAAAATAAAATGCCCTATAGATGATCCTACAAATTATTTGATAATGGCATCTGTTACCAACTGCTGGTAACCCATATAAGTAGTCACAAAATCCACAGTATCTTATGTCACTCAGCAACAGACTAGCAGTGTAATGAAACTGCCCCAAAACTAACAAAATTCTCAGCATCCAAAATACAAACAGTATCCGGCTCAGAAGTTTCTTAATCTTGGACTGTTACCTCAGCATCACGCTATCTTGAATTCGACCGATCTCTTTAATGCTTAGGATTAAGGGAGTCATTGCTATAACAAAGAGGGCATCCCAAAAGACTCCAGTGCTATCTTGTGCGAGGTTAAAGAATGAGGCGCCTTTTAAACTAGATGGAGACATTAGGACGAGAAAACAAAGATCTTTTAGCGTCTGCTTTTGTTAACAGAGGAAAGACTCTGGAATACTACTCCACCTTTACCTATGGTAAAAGTATGGTAAGTGCGTTTACGATACATAAAGAGCTTTTCACGACCCTCTGCAAATTACTTATTAATTCATTCACTTCTTCAAGATGCAAATGGAATGAAAAACTGTTTGTGAGCCATTTACAGCATGGACCTTGATTCACAGTATCCTTATGACCCAAGCAAAGAAAAGGAAAATGATATGACATTACAAAGGGATCAGTGAAAGGAGGTAACAAATGGATTATTAATCTTGCTATTCAGCATCAGTCAGCTGAGTCACTTACTAACTCATCCATTTCTTGAAGATGCAAATGGAAAGAAAAACTGTTCATGAGTCATTTACAGTATCATTATGACTCGAACCATGAAAAGGAACAGGCTAATACAGGCATTATAGTGGAGTGAAAAGACGCAAAAACTGAATAATAAACATGGAACATTCCAGGAATTGTTCCAGGATATCCATCAAAACGAGACTAAACTAAACTATGGACTCTAAGTGCCCACTATTCAGTAGTTTCATTCAAGATCACAACACGCAACAACTCCAGGAGCTAATCAATAACCGTAGCATTTCACAAAGAAAGCAACTACTAAAAGCCGTCATAGAGTTCTGTTTATATTGGCAATAAAATCAACATTAAACGTTCATTCACACGACGAGGTTCGGTCGATGAAAAGGATTACTACTCTTCTGTGTGTGAAAACTAACTCCGCTTTTCATCTTTTATTCTTATTTAGTGGTACTTCTCTTAATATGGTTTAACCTAACCTCTTACCGAGGTTTTTATTTTTAAGGAATAAAAACAAGGCTTGAGGAAATTGTCATATTATAAGATAGTCGAAGCTATAAATGGCTCAGAGATACTAGGATATTTTTAGCAATATTCTTAGATAAAAAAAGGGGGGAGCACCATTCAACCACAAATATTTCACGAAATTACCTTTACTGAATAACTTACCAACATCATGCAGCATTCATTTTAATGAGGCCTATAACAGGAGGAAACTCCCGACATGAAATCATTTATATGCCTACACTCTAACAACTATTTAGTAAAAAATTAATAGCTATATTTACTTCCTAAGCTTATTCACTTGGGAGAAATTTTACCACTTCGTTTCTAGAGAAAGACCAAAGAAATAAGAACAGTGCAAATAAATGAAATAATAACTTACTACCACCGAAGTTTCCAATAAATTTCTTTCGTTTATTCTTATTATCTCGATTATTATCATTATTAAGGATGTTGTTTGCAGTCTGACAACTTTTTTTTCCCTCTGACTTTTTTTTTTGTTTAATTCATTTCCTTGAACGGGGTTTCAGTTTTGTGAAACCTCGTTCTTATCAAATAATCTTTTGTCATATACTATATATGAACGAAAGTGGTTACATATATATATATATATATATATATATATATATATATATATATATATATATATATATATATATATATATATATATATATTATATATATATATATATGGAGATATAATATATATTTTATATATATATATTCTTTATGTCTGTTGCCCTTGGATTGTATAAACAGGTTATATTTATATAATAAATATATAAATAATAAATAAATATATATATATATATTTATATATATACATAATATATATAAAATACCCGTATTATGCGCTTCCCTGTCATGCACAGAAGGATCCACAATAATATATCAATAAGGAAGGTGAAATGTCTATACTTTTACAAATACATTTCGTCTTGCTAATAAAGTACAATATTGTGGATCCTTTTGTGTATACACATACACACACACACATATATATATATACATAAATATAATATACATATGCTGTATATATATATGCATATATATATAATATATATCAAATATAGATATATATATTTATTTATAAATACACAAACACACATATATATATATAAATACACAAACACACAAACACATATATATATATATATAATTTGTATATATATATATATATATATATATATATATATATATATATATATATATATATATATATATATATATATATATATATGTGTGTGTGTGTGTGTGTGTGTGTGTGTATGTGTGATCGGAATTTGTTAAGTACCACTTTCGTTCACGTGTATGCCAAAGTACATGGTTAATAAGCAGAAGATTTCACGGCCCATGCAATCCATTAAAGAAAAAGCAACAAGAGAACAAACGAAAGCAGACGCATAAAAGGTGACTGTCCATTACAGCTGCCTTTGGATTTCGCTCACCCAGTGACGGACCTTCGACGAAAGAGAATGAAAAATGGAAATTGCTTTAACTTAATTTTTTCATCATTCATCATTTTTTTTTCTGTTCTTCCATTGTTTAAACTCACTGACTATCTTAGTTCTCTGGCGATGATGTGATCAACTGCCGCTCACATCAATGTCCTACGGTCACTAGCAAGTTTCCATGCATTGATTTTTTTAGTATGAGGCAACTACCCCCACAAAAAAGCCCACAAAGATATACCTATGAATTATGCCCGGAGCTGTAGGTATATACGGTATTAATGATCACCCACCCAAGAAACAGCCTCAGTCAAGTTCACTAACTGAGACAGACCAATTTATCCTATCAATACCTACTAAAATTAAGTGTACCTTAGTTTTACCAGACCACTGAGCTGATTAACAGCTCTCCTAGGGCTGGCCCGAAGGATTAGACTTACTTTGCGTGGCTAAGAACCAATTGGTTACTTAGCAACGGGACCTAGCGCTTACTGTGGAATCCGAACCACATTTCAGCGAGAAATGAATTTCTATCACCAGAAATAAATTCCTCTCATTCTTCAACTCGGGCCTAGCAAATGCTAGCCCACGACTCTACGAACTCGCCCAACGAGGAACTAATATGGCATTTATTTGTCATCACCCATCCAAGTACTGACCACAACCACTGCTGACAAACTTTAACGGTCAATTCTATCAATACCTCCTGATACGGCATTGATTTGTCATCACCAATCCAAGCACTGACCATAACCAACGCTGCCGAACTTTCTAAATGAAAACCCAAATTCCAGTCACTCTTGAAACTTGAGTCATTGAAACGAATCATGCTGAACTTACCATCACCGACTGATTATCGTCACCTCTGACATTCGCATGAAAGGCGACCAAAGGTCATCCGAATTAATTCATTATCATTCGTTATGCTGGTTAAATGGAAATGAGTCATTTATCGCATAATTCGATTATTAAACACGACTCGTTATTGTTGGCGTAGCTGAATACCATCCGAAATAAAGGGGCTCTGATTTTATTTCAATTCTGTAATTCACGATTATTAATATTATTATTATTATTATTATTATTAAAGGGCAATGACTATCATACAGGCTTAGACAGAATACTTTACAAATGATAAAAGAAATTATAAAACAGGAATAGGGAAATACAGCATATAAATAATAATTGATAAAGATAAATCAACGGGCATATAAACATTTGCAAAGTAACACAGCAAAAAAAAATTAAAAATCCTAAAGCAATAAATAAATGATGATGATCACGCTGATAGAAACTTTCCCGCATCGGCTTTCCAAGTCTCATTCTGACCAATTACCGCTCGCACCAGACAAACACCCCCCCCCCCCCGCCACTTTCCACTTAAATGTCTCTCGTTGAGTTGACGAGGTCAAAACGGCCAAGGATGCCCAAAGCAGGCCCGGTCAAACTTTTTTTTTTTGGGGTTAAAAAGGTTAAAATGGTTCCAGAATTACTGAGAAAGGCAAAGAATTCCAAAGTTTCGAGGTGCATAGTACATACGACTGATCAGACCGGCGAACAGTATACAGCAGGCACAAAATGTTAGACAAATGGTTGCAATGGAATATATCAAATTTAGGCCAAAGGCCAAGTGCTGGGACCTATGTGGTCAATCAGTGCTGAAAGGGAAACTGAGAGCAGAAAGGATTTAGAGGCGTAACAGGGGAAAAACCTCAAAGCAGTTGCTCTATGAAACGACTGTTAGGAGGGGGTGGAAAGTAAGATGGAAGGAAGAGAATGTGAAAGAAGGTTTAGTAAAGGGAATGAAAGAGGTGACAGCTACGGGCCGAAGGGACGCTACGAAGAACCTTACATAATGCCTACAGTGCACCGCGTGAGGTGCACTGACGGCGCTACCCCCCTACGGAACTGGACAAATGGTGAAGGGTCAGAACGGCCCAAATCGAAGACGGTCCAATTAGCAAAACAAAATACTGTCAAAAATGTGCCAGTGTAATTATTAGGTTATCGTAGGTGTTAGGCGCCATTTGACACAGACAGAAATCATTGTAAAGCATTTAAAGGAATTGTGCACCTTTATACCGACTATTAACGATTAATAATAATACACACAGAACACAATTCACTCTAATATCAAGATCTTGAAAGTGTTGCGATATGGCACAAAAATAGACGACGAAAAAGTTATTCAACAATACGGCAAGATTTTAGCAATACAAAGGAGAAAATATATACTAATAAAATACGAGTATTCACATTTCATGAAACGGAAGGAAAAATTTCTTAAAATCTAACCATGAAATTACAAAATAAAAGTTCTCAACACTTACACCATACGATCATGTATAAGATTTTTTCACTTGATCACAGTCAAATTTTATTAAGTGTAAATTTTTTTCGAGACTATTTTAGGTTTGCTTAAAATATATAAGATTTTATCTGGAAGAAAATTACATATCAGTAATGTAATTATTGCCCTGATCATTTTGATCTTTATTCGAGCATGACAGCTGCCAATATTTCACTTTCTTCTTCAATCTAGCCTCTGGCCAACACAGGTTCTTGCTTGTTGAACGAGACGTATAAGAAGAGGCTCTCATCCCTATTAAATGCATTAGTCTGGGCACAATGTTATTTCTTGCAACGGGTCAAAACG
Organism: Macrobrachium rosenbergii; assembly: GCF_040412425.1. Taxonomy (NCBI): domain Eukaryota; kingdom Metazoa; phylum Arthropoda; class Malacostraca; order Decapoda; family Palaemonidae; genus Macrobrachium; species Macrobrachium rosenbergii. The sequence goes on from NC_089794.1 coordinate 38,121,906, forward strand.
GCTTAAGTCGAACACCTGTTTTAATACCTTGTATTGGGTGCATGTTTTCTTTTTCTGTAACTGGACTGTCATGGATCTGGGCATCCTCACCTTACCTAGGACAAAGGGCAAGGTAGCCCCAACAAGTAATGTTGTAATATAGCAATAGATTGTGCAAATAGTGATAGTAGTTAGGGATATTACAAACTGTAATGAAGGGGCATGAGATTATGCAGAAAGTGACACAGGTGGAAAATGTTACACAAATAAAAATGCAGATGAGAAGGACTGATTTAAGTTTAGACAGAAAGTTTCACAGATAAGGGAGACTGGATACACAGCAGAACAAACAAAACTGATAAGAGAAAACAAGAACAGAGAAATTCTATAAGAAAAATAATAAGTGAAATGCGAGAAAATTGAAGATGCCACAAAGAACCCATTCATTCTTCTGGAAAATACTTCTATCAAGAGGAAGATTATTCACTGAGGACACCATTTGTTATACCTCCTCACATCCAATTTGGATTCTGACAAAAGGAACAACGATTCTGACAAAAGGAGCAACAATTCTGACGGATGAGGGATAAACAGATTTGGGTGAGCATAAATCGGCTCAGATGCGCAACGAGCAGCTTATGGGGTATAGACCAATTTGGGCAAACATGAGTCTGCCGAGATGCGAAAGTAAGCAGTTGACGGATGATTTATGATTTATGAAATTCAGGTTGTCAAACCAAGCATTCAGTGCTGCAGATACTGAAAAGAAAGAATTGGAGAGGTAGAACAGCAGGGTAAAGAGATCCAGAAATAAAGGAAACTGTGTTAAAGGCTCTAAACGTGGAACTTGGAGAAAACACAAGAGTTCAACTAAAAAGCAAAATTTAAGAGATGTTGGACAGTATGACTGAAGAAACGAAGAGGGAAGAGAGGTAAAGTAAAAGGCAAAGAAATGGATACAGTTTATGGCCGAAGGGACGCTGCAAACACCCACTAGTAAGGCCTGCATAAGCAGCACTGACGCCACTGCCCCCATGCAGGGGGATGCAGTTCAAGGAGTGGCAATGAATGTATGCAAACATGAATCAATGGAGCTGCAAAAACAGGTAGTTCATGTTATTTTGTCTATGAATAAGACCTCGAATCAAAGTGTCTAAGTAAACTCATTTGGTCAAGCACAAATTTGCTGTGATACAAGAGTACGCAGTTAATGAAATGTCAACAGGTTTGGGCGAACAAGAGCCCACTGAGATATAAAAGTGAGCATTTTATACAGAATAGAATAGAATACAGACTTCAGGCCAAAGGCCAAG
>NC_089794.1:38130697-38148197 GCF_040412425.1 Macrobrachium rosenbergii
CAAAAAACCTCAGGTATCCTTTGTTAAGCAAGGTTGCTTCTGATGTTCAAATTAGTTCACAGGCAGAGCTATTCCAGTTAAAAATGAATTGGGGGGTCGTGTGGGAATTATTATACGCAATATAATGTGAAATGTTTCTTTTTTTTTTTTTTTTTGAATTTCTACACATCAGGGATTTTAACGCTGAATGTTCTTGAATTTATATTTCTTCTGAAAGATTCTAAGAACTCATCGACACTGGATATTCTTTGTCTCTTTTTAGAGATGAAGACATAAACTGTAATGACATGGGAAGTATCATCAGTAATATATGTCAAGTATCATCAGTAATATAAGTATCATCAGTAATATAACATAAAATGCTTTCTCCCTGTAACTTAAAGACATGAAATTTTACTTTCTAGGTAAACGTTAGCATCCATCGGTTTAAGAATAAAGATACGAAATGTTATAAGTTGTCTCTTTTAAAAGGCTTCGCCATCAACTGAATCTACGAGTAATATCTACAAAAGAGATGTCAGGCGTGGGTACGGTATGGAATAGAAACATACAACTGAATAAAATAATTCTTTTTAATAGTCCAGGTCTCTTAAGGTTTATTGATTTCCACGGCGAAAAAGGTAGAATAGGCCGAGATCTACGGATCACGGGGTCCAAAGGGATGAGAATTTGGCGAGAGAAGAATCAAGCATCCACACGGCATAGGAAATATTTACAACTATCTATGAATAAATAATTTTGGTGTGTGGTGCCCATGTTACGACGAGAGGAATCATAGCCCTATGCTTTAACGATGTATTATACAATCAATAACATTGTTCGTCATAAGTACTTAATTGTAACATTATGTATTTTTCTGTTCGAATACAGTGGGATTACCGCCGTCGTGTCCGAGGTAAAAAGTCTTTGAAGAAAGTATTATAAAACTATTTTTCCACTTTTCAATATTGGAATGTTTTATTCCCCATCATGTTCTTAGAGGAAGTTCATTTCTCCTTTGAACAGATGTTCACAAACGGTACTGCTTAATTTTCTTTCCTCCAAACTGACGGCACCCATAGGTAAAACAGCTTTTCTGCGTCTAAATAAAAGCAATGAATGATTGTGTTGTCGATTTGCTCTGCCTTGACAGAGGCTTATAATCTTCAGTGCCAGTGTTCATGAACGTCGAAATAATAATTTTTAAAATAATTTATCAAAATATTTATAACAATCAATTCTCAGACGAAGTACGTGTTTATCCCAAAAGACGAGGTCAGTAAGTGGCAATATTAATTTGTTAACTTAAAAAATGTGTCCTCGTTCAACTGTCTTTATTTCCCCCTGCCTTTACAGAAAGGCGGATAATGTTTATGAAACAATGTGGAACAGCGATAAATTAATGCATACAGAGTGAGGACTTGAACTACGTGTGATAACAGTAATATATCTGCCAAAGTGACCCGTGTTGGACAATGCAGTCCTCGCTTGTTTGCATATCAAGATTTCCCAACTGAAATGAAAGGAATTAAGTTCAAATATTTTGGAATCGATTCATCCAAAACAAATGCAAGATTTGTTTCTGAACCAAAGTGTACATATAAGCAAGTTGAAGGCAGAATGCTTCTGAATATAACTGAACCGAATAGATTTAGTTTGACTTAAGCACAACCATGTAAAAAGGAAAATTGATGCCTGGCTCTCTCAACCAAGATTGCTGAAATGTAACGTGATAGTTGCAGTCTGTAGCTCGTCAAGAAATGCTGCATTCCTTTTATTCACATTTCTTGCTAGTTCCTCTCCCTCACTAGGCCCCAAACTGTGCACTGAAACTTCTCCCATCCACAGGCGGAGACACTCAAGGCTCAAGTGTGACGAACCAAGGATTGAAGAATAGAACAGAATAGAATATAGACTTTAGGCCAGAGACCAAGCGTTGGGACCTATGAGGTTATTCTATGCTGGAACGGAAATTGACAATAAAAGGTTGACAGGCGTAACAGGAGGAAACCCAGCAGTTGCACCATGAATCAATTGTTAGGAGAAGGTGGAAAGTAAGATGGAAGAACGGAGGTACAGTAAAAGGAAAACCTGCAGCTTGCCGACCAAAGAACCTCAGTAATCCCTACTTGTTTGGAGTACCAAGGACTGAAGGCCGTGAAACATCTCTAGACGAGAGCGCATGCGCACTGACTGACCTATTAGTGGATTACTTAGCCTGATCATATAAAAGGGGTTTCTGATACCCACTAGAACCCTAGTGTGAGATTCCTGATACTAACTTATCCATCTGAGAGGTGAGGGAATTCCCTCCAAAAAAAAAATCTGTCATATTCTCCATATTGTGGCCACTTGTCGTGTTTAATCCAAGAGCATCTGTCCTTTTCCTATACAAGAGTTCAAAGTTGAACCTCAAAAAGGACAAAAATTGAAACAACATAAAGTAAGACACCAGTTAGCAGCATGTCTACGCTTTATCGTTGAGGTACCTCAGCATACATGACCGCAGTTGCTCACAGACATTAATCGTTAATACATCTCTCATTGCTTTGTTCTTCGTATTTATTCATCCATGGCATTTACTTCTAGAATTCAGAACTCTTCAAGACATCCCTTCTTTTCTGAATCGTCTAACTTTTCTCTTTTCAAAAGAGGATTGTTATCACTCAAGGGATGAAACCAATTATCTCGAATTTCTTGTGGAATCAGGCAAGTTTTGGGGTGGTCGAGTCCGTCTCGGTCTCTGCACCAAAGAACTCTTGGGACAGAGTCTTGTCTGTTGTCAATTCACTTATGTGACTATTAACGTCTTTAAACTTAATAATAAGAAAGATTGTTTCTTTCCATAAACTTTTAAGGGTATAGTTAAATTCTGACAGTTTCCAAAGTGAATTACAGGTTTTCTATTCTGGACTGTTCAGAATGAAGATGAAGCTTTACTGTATCTCAACTAATGTGATTAGAATAATCTGACTTTCTTAAATGAATACTGTGGGATTGTGAGAAGGCACTGCAAAATCAAGCTCTTGGGAGCAAAGAAATTGGACCGTTTTTAGACTAACAGTAAAAGAAAACACTAATCTGGAAGTAGTTCAAAATTAATATCAGCTTAATAAAGCACCTGAAGATATTTTCGACCTTAACATAAATTAACAGGAAAAATTTGGATTTCCCAAATGAACTGTCAAGCAAGAGGGTTGGCCAACCAATCCTCAGCTGAAATGTACATAACAAAATTGAAGCTGTTTCTCAAATGCAATCAGGAATACAAAGGTGAAAACAGACGATTTCCATATCGAAGAAAACTTAATATAGAGCCCTGATATTCCCCAGTCAATATCCAAGAAAAACTGAAAATCAGTCGCTATTTCCCGAAACCTTGACTAGAAGAAGGAAACCATTCAACCGCCACCCATTTTGATTGCCTCTCTCTCTCTCTCTCTCTCTCTCTCTCTCTCATTTCTCATGACTGGAAACGCGCTTCTTATCATCATCAGGATCAAATAAATCATAGTTTCATTCTGCCATTTGTCTGTATCTGGTTATGACTTTTTTCCTCTTTACGATTCTTTCTTAGATGTTCTATTGTCTTTCCAGAGAGAGAGAGAGAGAGAGAGAGAGAGAGAGAGAGAGAGAGAGAGAGAGAGAGAGAGAGAGAGAAGAATTCTTGTTCTACAATTTTTAACGAAAGAAATTAGCATTCTACGCGACTTACTGTCGACAGAATTCTTATCATAATATAAGTAAAAAATGTCGTAATGAGAGAGAGAGAGAGAGAGAGAGAGAGAGAGAGAGAGAGAGAGAGAGAGAGAGAGAGAGAGAGAGAGAGAGAATAAGCAATTTTTATGTTCTGCAAATTTGCATCACTGAAATTAACATTCTAAATAACTTACTGAATTCTATTTTCCAATATAAAGCAAAAAGTTACGTAATTCACTTCATTTGTACTCAAACAGTAACTCTATTTTTTTCCTTAAATTTGGCCAAACCTGCAAAAATCATATTCAATCAAACAACAAACTGCACAAAAATTTGTCTACTAGATTTTAGTTTCCTGTAAAAGAAAACTATTGTGCCGGCTTTGTCTGTCCGTCCGCAATTTTTTCTGTCTGCACTTTTTCTGTCCGCCCTCAGATCTTAAAAACTACTGAGGCTAGAGGGCTGCAAATTGGTATGTTGATCATCCACCCTCCAATCATCAAACATACCAAATTGCAGCCCTCTAGCCTTCTCAGTAGTTTTTATTTTATTTAAGGTTAAATTTAGTCATAATCGTGCTTCTGGCAACGAAATAGGATATACCACCACCGGGCCGTGGTTAAGTTTCATGGGCCGCTGCTCATACAGCATTATACCGAGGCCACCGAAAGATAGATCTATCTTCGTTGGCCTTGATTATACGCTGTAGCGGCTGTACTGAAAACTCCATTTCTTCGGCGCATTCTTTACTTGTTTCCTGCTACCTTCAATGTGTAAACACCATTATTCAAATGAAAACTTTTCGACTGAAATCTTCATTTAAATTCGTTGGAAAACCCTGAAATTTTTCATCTCTGTTTTTTTTCTACCTGTCCCAGACGTATCAAATTGATTTTTCATAGCTGTTGGCACTGACCCGGCCAGCGTGCTTCCTGTTCTCAATCAGCTATTAAAATTTAACGCTGCTTATAGATTTAGCGCCTGTTGAGGCTTGCATTTTTCGTGCTTATCACTTAGTCAGAAGTCCTAGTCAACAGCGTAGCTAAAATCTATTTTTTTATTTCTTTTTATTTTCCGCGTTCCTGACTTGTTTGTAAAGTTCAAATACAAAATGCAGCCTAAACTTAGCCTTCATAAGGAATGGCTACAGTGCGGTTAAGTATATCTTAGTTTAACCAGACCACTGAGCTGATTAACAACTCTCCTAGGGCTGGCCAGAAGGATTAGATTTATTTTACGTGGCTAAGAACCAATTGGTTACCTAGCAACGGGACCTACAGCTTATTGTGGAATCCGAACCACATTATAACGGGAAATGAATTTCTATCACCATAAATATATTCCTCTTTTTCTTCACTGGCCGGTCGGAGATTCGAACTCACGGCCAGCAGAGTGCTAGCTGAGACCGGAACCCACTCTCCCAACGAGGAACTGCTACAGTGCGGTGAAGCTGTTATATCTTTATTACTGTAACGGTTATTATTATCATAATTATTACAGTAATAATTAATGGCCTCCATGGCCACAACAACCATCTACGCCAGGAGTTCCTAAAGTAGTGCCTCAATACCCCCGGGGGTATCAAAACCGGTTCTTGGGGGTATCGAATGTAATGTAATGTGAAAAACAATCTGATATTGAATTTTTTTTTTCCTGTATATTAAGAGTCGTACTTCACTCATTTATTTACTCAATATAAAATAAAAAGAGTCCATACAACTCAGCTGTTTGTTTATAGGCGTCCTGTTTGCTCTCTTGCACTGAAAATTAAAGGCTAAACGTTGGGGGTAGCAGGCTGAGACTGGAGACTGGGGTATCAGGTTGACTTGAAGGCGAACTTTGGGGTATCGGGACTGAAAAACTTTAGGAACCACTGACCTACGCCATTATTAAAGCTAAACGTCTATTACTCCGGATTACTCCTGAATCTTACTTACGAACTGGTTCAGTAAATCCTTTCCATAATTACGTCTATGCCATCATTTTTAAAATGCAATCGATGAACCCTCTGGCTGAATAATTAAATTAATCAATCATTCATTGTTCATATGAATTAAAGTAGTTTTTCGTATATCTTAGATAATTTTAAGAGCTAAAATTAGTTGAATAACAGTTGGATGATTTACTGATTTTTTTGTGTTTTGGGGTATATACATGACTTAGATGTGCTTGAATATGCATACTGAGTGAAAAATATGGATGTATATATAGGAAGACGATACTGCACAATGCAAATACACTGTTATCATCCTTCAGTGGAAGCAAGTTGTACCTCTAGTACAACATTGCATTTTTAAGTTTGAATTGAATTAATATCCATCAAGCGCCAGGTCATGCAGACCAATTATTGTACCTTAATATACATCTAAACACATTCACTTAAGTTAGTTTCGATTTCATTTAGAGATTCACGAAATCTTCAGCCGTCTGCTTAAAAAAAAAAAAAACTTACTAGCGCCATCACTCAGCGTGATGTCATTTCACAATTCTAAATAAAATAAAGCAATTAACAAAGGATATAGCCAGTTCATATGGAGTACTTCTGTTTGCGAGCTTAATTTAGACAACTATACACATATCTCTTATCCTTTACTTAGTGGACTTTTTAAAAAGCACATTGTACAGAATCTAAAATACTGTACAAATCTTTATAGGTATCTCTTTCAATATAATTCCTACCATTCAATCACAAAACTAACCTAGCATACTTGTATCGAGTCTTTACGATAAGTCCATCTTACGGTAAAATTATCTATTTAAATTAGTCTTTTTAATGGGTACACTTTCTCCCTCCATATACATCCATATTTTTCACTCACTATATATATATATATATATATATATATATATATATATATATATATATATATATATATATATATACATACACATATATATATACACACACAGATTTACATAACTATACATCAAAATCATGTGTTTACCCCAACACAGATAATCAGTAAAATCATCCAACTGTTATTCAACTAAGTTTACATCATATAATTATCAAAGATATTCGAAAATGTACTTCAATTCAGATAAGCATAATGAATGATTTAACAATTATCATTCAACGAGAGGGATCTTCAATTGCACTCTAAAAATAATGGCATAGAAGTACTATTATGGAAAAGATTTACTAAACCAGTTAGAAAAATAAAATTCAGGGGTAATTCAAAATAAGACTTATTTTTGTATGATTAACTGAGAGAGAGAGAGAGAGAGAGAGAGAGAGAGAGAGAGAGAGAGAGAGAGAGAGAGAGAGAGAGAGAGAGAGAGAGAGAGAGAGATAATACTTACAACATACTGAGAACCAAACGGGTACTGAATATGACTTTGAAAGAAGAAAGGAAAAAAATTCGTTTTGAATAATGAAAAAATTAAGTTAAAGCAATTTCCATTTTTTGCCAAATTAATGTGGCAGGAGAGAGAGAGAGAGAGAGAGAGAGAGAGAGAGAGAGAGAGAGAGAGAGAGAGAGAGAGAGAGAGAGAGAAGAGGAAGGAATGCTGTAGCGATGTATTAATAAATTTGTCGGTTGATGTAGAGCCGTGTATGACACGGAATCAACGCCATAAAAAATGCTAAATATTCCTGGCATTCCAACCAGCCGCCATTTTCAGCAATGAGGTTCCACCAAAACTCGACCTTTTCCGTTCCCTTTCGTCGAAGGTCCGTCACTGGGTGAGCGAAATCCAAAGGCAGCTGTAATGGACAGTCACCTTTTATGCGTCTGCTTTCGTTTGTTCTCTTGTTGCTTTTTCTTTAATGGATTGCATGGGCCGTGAAATCTTCTGCTTATTACAATGTGTTTTGTCAATACAATGAACAAAAACGGTATTGGAATATATTCCAACTACAGAAACACGAGCATGCTCTTGCAATATTGTGCATATATATATATATATATATATATATATATATATATATATATATATATATATATATATATATATATATATATATATATATAGGACTATGACACATAACCATCGGCCGATATATATATATCCTGATTCTATATATATATATTCGATCCCATATATATTATTATCAACTAAAAATATATATATAAATATATATATATATATTGGATATTAAAGGACGTTTGTAGCTTTCTGAATATATATATATATATATATATATATTATACACGTATATATATATATATATATATATATATATATATATATATATATATATATATATATATATACGTATATATATATATATATATATATATATATATATATATATATATATATATATATATATATATATATCCACGTGTGTGCGTGCTAGCACTGGGTTCCCATTAGCAAGCTTATTTGGTATAAGTCGATATTAGTCAAGTTTACTGTATCAAAATATCATTCTTGGAAGAGTTCTAACAGGGCATATCAGAATCCTCTTTGCGCAGAAAATCTTCACTGGCCTGTGTACTGATTGCAAAGACCAATAAAATAAATGGCTGCATTTAGTGTTGTATTCATCTAGCAAATTCACTCGCAAAGGTAAGGTATTTCGATGTAAACAAACGCCCAAATTCTAAGTTATGGTTGTTATTTCCCCTTTTTTGTGCTCAAGGTTTGGACGATAAGATCCTCAGTGAAAAGCAAACTATATGTGCAGTGCTTCTTTACAGGACATTACTCAAGCAGTCGATTTCTTCCCATATTTACACTCTGGAACTCTCTAATTCCCTTAGAACTACACTGTTGTGAGACTATTTCTCTCCTTCTACTGCCAAACTTTGGAGTATGACTCAAGCAAGTGACTTCTTCCCACATTTACAATCTGGAACTTGGTAATTCTCTTAGAATTACACTGCTGAGTAACTTTCTTTCCTTCTACTGACAAACTTTGGAACTCTCCTCTGTCTTCAGTTTTTCCTTATTTATTGAAAACTTTCTCCTTTTCGGAGTGAGAGACAGGTCTTTCACTTCCAGATTGAGCCACACTTTTTCTCATTTCTTTACCTTTATTTCTTTCATTCAGGCCTCGTCTATTAAGGGATGCCCTCCTCTCCTTTCGGTTCCTCTCCTGTTAAGACATAAGCACGAATGAAACCCCATAAATACGTCTCCCCTCCGATAATTATTCATGGAGGCATAAACCCCATCCCTCTACCTCAAAAAACGAATTATTTTCCCCGACAGCATCCGGGCACCTATCTGACATCCTTGCTCATCACCACCCTCATCCTCATCCTCATCCTCATCTCCCCGCGCCGTGGAGCATCCCATCACGGCCAAGACCATATGTTTCAATAAGCAGCCAAGGGAGAAGCGAGAGGAGGGGGGGGAGAGAGGAGGAGGCTCTGCACCTTGAATAATGCGATGACGTCACTTCGTCCTGACGCTTCATCTGTCAGAGTTGCTATTTCTTTTGTCAGAATCCAAATGGAATGTACGGTGGGATAATAAATGCTGCCCTCGATGAATCATACCTTCGTCTCGCCGCGAATGTTTTCCTCCTTGAAGAATGGATGGGAAAAGAATGGCATCGTCTTGCGCATCTCGTTTCGTTTCGCTCCTGCGAGTCTTCTTGTCTTGTCTGAAACGCGTTTTGGACTTGCTTCTTTTCTGCGTCTAATGTCCACCCGTCTGTCTGAGCCTTTTAAGGAAGCTCAATTTAGAGCTTATCCTCGCGGCGACCGCAGGGTTAAGTGACCTAAGAATGAGCTTGAAGTGTTTTTCTAAACTGAGCTTGAAGTCTTTTCTGAAGTAAAAATGGCAGGCACCCGGTTCTTTACTGATCTCTCATGTCCATCTGGCTATCTGATTATTTTCTACGATGCTTAATTGTGAATAAGTATCATAATTTCGATTGTGGGGCCACAAAAAGGTATATTTTTGAGGGGCAGTCAAGTAACCAAATATTCTTGTCAAACAACAGAAAAAAATGATAAAAAATAAAATAAGGAATATGAAGACCGGTAACTAACACAGAGGGAGATATGCAATAAACTTTACTTTTACAAAACAAGAAGTAACAGTAATTACAGATTTACATGAGTATGAAGGGAACTAGACTGAGGGGAAAAACCCACAACATGAAGTATGAGGGGAAGGGACAGTATTGCTAAGCTAAGATTTCTGGACATGCTGATCTCTTGTTAGAGGACTGATGGATTCTAAAGCATGTTCTTTTGTCATTTAAGAGGAGGGTCTTATGTCTCTTTCAGATGGTATCGACCTTCCGTAAGTCTTCTTATAAATCTCGGTGTCATGCGTCCCAGAGAATGAGCCCAAGTCACTGAGTTCAGTTGTCTATTATGAATGTCAGCTTGCCATTATTGTAACAACGAGCTTCTTGGCGTGCGCTACGTGCTCTGGAACCCGAGGGTGCTGTCTCCCCTACCCTCCCGATCCCCTACCTACCCCGCCCCCACCCGGGGCGAACGAACAGGTTTGCAGGAGGAGGGTGGATGTCTCCCCTACCCTCCCGTTCCCCTTTCTACACCGCCCCACCCGGGGAGGAAAACCCGGTTTGCAAGGGGAGCGTGGCTGTGTCATGTCGCCCCGACTGTCACCTGGGGAAGGACAAACAAGATCAGATCCCCTCGGATTTTATTATTGTAAATAGGTAACATGCTTTACCACAGAAGCATGAAACTAAGGCTGCAGTAACCACAGGCACGTTGCTGTTTTAGGTAATAAATCAGCACCTAGAATATAAACTAAAATTAGGTAATCAAGGATCGTTTTGTATCTTAACAAATTTCCTAACTCTTCCCAACGGAACTGGTATCGAATTAATGCCTCCCAAAAGGAAACCGCAAGACTACAATAAAATGGTAAGAAACACAATCTACAGGAAAGTTCAAAGCAAATTATTGATTAAATCAATTCTCCTTTGATTCAAGTATAAATAAAGCCTATTTCAATCGAGTAAGCGGTGTTAAAACAGGTAATATGACCAGTAAAGGATTTACTGGCTAAGCTGGAGAGCTTAAAATATAGAATACACCTCATACTCTGAAAGCAGACTGGCAATTAGAACTGCATATCTAAAATTCAAGTCTGATGGAGTTTTCAAGCATAAATATTTACACAAGAACGAACTTGCATTCCTTTTTGTTCAAACCGAATTCCAAAAGTTGATGGGGGAACAAACAACAAAATAGGTAAAAACTGCTCCTTATGGCAGAGAACTCGACTTAATCTGAGCCCCCATTCCAAATGACAATCTCAGTAAGAATAATAAGAAACTGCAAGCAAACAACTATGGCCTGCTAGACGGCAAAGAAGATTTTTCATAATATGTCACAAGCAAAACCTTCAATCGGACAGAGCGTGTGTTCCGAGAAAGGCCTTTGACGAGAATAAAACCCTAACAAAGTCCCCCAAAAAATGAAAAAGAACCAGGAGCTACCCTTCAGTGATAAAAGAGGTAAAGCAGTCGGTTACAAATCCGACAACGGTATGTTCCAACAAACTGTCAAGATGTTAAGTGTAACATCTCCCACATGGACGCTGACCAATCGTAGCTAAGAAAGCGAAACTTCCATAACTATTAGTATAATATGAGGATGACGGGAGTGGCAGGAAATTGACAGTATATAGTGGGTAGGGATGCCCACTATGTTTGGAAACTGATGTAAAGTTCTGTAACAGAAATTATTTCCAAGACGGAGAATACATTGTAAAATTTAGATCCAGGAAAATAATAGCAAATTAAGAACTGGAGCAAGTTCAGTCACAAATTCCCCAAGATTTACGAACGACTACAATAACGACAGAAAACAGAAGCAATGATACATTAATCTCATAAGGACTGAGCTGCTGAGAATTGAAGTAGATGAAAAATAGAAAAAAAAACAAAGACCATGAGCTTTCCACTAGAATGGCAAAGTTTAAAAGTAACACGAAAAGGAATGAGGTTGATTTGCGTTTGTTGTAATGTTAAAATCAGGGATATCCGCTATATTACTAATATGGAAATGCTTTATCCGTTAGAGTAAGGAGTCATTTGATTCCAAATGAATTGAGAGAAGCAAGAGTGACCGCAGACAGTGAGGCTACAATGGGGTTAGGTGATCCGTCGGAACCTTATCCAAATTACTAAGAAGCATCAATATTACTTTTACTAGGAATGTCCACAGCAAGGTTAGTAAGAGTAAGTTCCAAGTGAACACAGCCCACAGCATTCAGTCAGTCGACAAGTTACACTCGCAGCATCGTATGTTGCTCACTCAGTGTTTCAGTGCTGAACTTAGAATCTCCAACTGGAATGGAGGGTTCCATCGAGCATTTCTGCATATAGCTCTTACGAAACTTCATCACCTCTGCAGGATCGAACAGTTGTTACTTTCCCTTTTCCAAAGCAAACACCAAGATCTAGGGAATAATGAAGGAGTGTTCAATGTCCTATGGAATCATTTCAAGAGGAAATAGGCAGAGGGGAGAAGATACAAAGGGGAAATTCATTATTTTAGGAAAACGTCGGGACGAAATGAGGTATAAAAAACATTCATAATTTCATGGATTGCATAACTAAAGAACAGAACCTCAGTCTCTCTTGATTTTATGATTTTAAAATCTGTGTGTGTTTGATTAAGACCATAAATCTGCTAATAATAAAGGTGTACATACCCGCACACGCAAAAGCTCATGTACATTCGCATATACAGGTGATAAACAAAAGTAAAAAATTCGCCGCAGTTTCTTCGGCGCAATCGAGTTATCTGTACAGCGTATAATACTGTTTGAAACCCTCAGCCACGGCCCATGAAACTCAGCCGCGACCCATTAAACTTTCAGCCATAGCCCGATGGTGGCCTGTGTTGTTGGAACCTATAGCGGCGCCAGACGCACAATCATGGCTAAATTTAACCTTAAATAGAATAGAAACTACCGAGGCTAGACGGCTGCATTTTGGTATGTTTGATGATTGGAAGATGGGTGATCAACATACCAATTTGCAACCCTCTAGCCTCATTAGTTTTTAAGATCTGAGGGCGGACTCACAGACAAAAAGCTATCTAAATAGTTTTCTTTTACAGACAACTAAAAACTGGTAACAATATTGGTGTACATGCGTGCACACATACAATTTCATGAAAATCCACACATACAGGTGATAAACAAAAACACAAAATCGACGTGCACACATACAAGAACGATAACATTCCCAAAAAACGCAACTGACATAAAAAAGGAAAATACTCTGTTAATAAATCCATATAATCTACACAAATCTTTGCCCTTTAATCTATGCCGGTAGGTCAGTATTTATAACGGGTAGACCATCAAATAAAAAAAGGTGGGGGGGCGGGGGAATTGATTACAAAATGATTAATGGTATTTAGCCATTACAAATCCAACACTGCCTTTTTTATTACATTTATCAAAATGTTCATATGAAAACCGTGCTGATATAGGAGCCTAATCAATCCCCCGCTCGACCCATATTTGTTCCCGTATTATTTCCATGTTTATATCTAAATATTTATTCCGCTATCATTTCAATGTTTATTCCAGAATGTTTATTTCGAGATTTACATCTACCTGTGGAGGCCTGGTTTTTTCCGATTCAAATTTTTTTATTCATACATAAATCTAGACATTATTTGCGTGGAAAATTTGACAGTTCACTGTTTAATGAAGACGTAATTTCACTGTTATTATGATTTGTTACCCTTATTATTATTATTATTATTATTATTATTATTATTATTATTATTATTATTATTATTATTATTGTTTCCTGACATTATAATTATTATTATTATTATTTTCTAATTATTGCTTTTTCTCTGCTACTGCATCGGGCGAGTAACATTCCCATGTTATTCATCTTTAGGAGGAAAAATAGTCGAAATTCAGGGACTCCATTTATCCGTTTATTTAAATATATGGAGGACATAATCCGTGCATTGTAGAAAAATCTACGGATTATGTCCTCCACATTTAAATACACGGATATATGGAGTCCTGAAAAAAAGTTTATACATTCGACTGATTTCTCTGAAAAAATTTTACGTGGCTAACCTAGCAACGCATACCTTCATTGTTTCGAACTCGCAGACCACTGAGCTGATTAACAGCTCTCCTGAGGGCTGGGAAAATAGAAAGACCCTAAATTAAATGATTAGACTTATTTTACGTGGCTAAGAACCACTTCAGATTATTGGCGAACTGCCGATGAACCAACAATATTCTATCGCCAGAAATAAATTCCTATTATTCTTCATTGACAGGTCGGAGATTCGAACTCTTTGCGGCCAGCAGAGTACAAGCCGAGAACGGAACCCACTAATAATCCCAACGAGGAACTTTCCTCCTCACGAAATTGAAAACTAACAAATCAGAAAATCGTTACTCGCCCAAGTTCATGCAATTTTGCAGAGAAAGAGCAATAATTTGGTTTCTCAAGAAAATACAGAAGACCTTATACGAATTAAATGCAGATGATGCAGCAATGTCATTTAATAATATTGTTGTTATTATTATTATTATTATTATTATTATTATTATTATTATTATTATTATTATTATTATTATTATTATTACTGTGGTCTTTTCCTGTAATTGAATATGTCAAAAGGCCCATAAAACATTAAACGTTGAATGGATGGCTTCAGAGAAAAACTAATCAACAATGATTGGCAAGTTTAGACTTTCGTTGCTGACTGCTGAATCCCAAATGAACCAACAATAATATCTGAAAATCGCCCTTTTTACAAAATCAAAAACGACTGATAAACTTTTGAAAAACTTAATACTACAGGTGCACTGAGCTAATTCAGCTCTGGGCTGAGAAAGTAAAAAACTTTAGATACTGTAGGGGTTAAAATTACTTTGCGGTAACCTGCACGGTTAAGGATGCCACTCCCACATTTACCCATTGGAATAATTTTACTAATAATCCCAAAAGAATTGAAAAAACAACCAGCACTTCAACGTCAATTACAAAAATAAACAACAGAAAAAAAAAAAAAAAACATAATGGAAAACTTGAAGTTACGAAATCAGCAAAATCCACAAAAAAGCAATTGTCTCAACACCTTCATAGGCACCAAGTTCAAGTGAGGATTCTTAATTTCGAGGGTTAAGCTTCAGGAAAACAGGAAATACATTTTGGTTTCTCAATGCTCTGCTTACTGTCAACTCAATTAACCAAGAGGTTTGCCTTTCCCTTTGGACAGCGGATGATAGAGCCATCTGGTATAAGTAGAGGGCTGTCATGACTGGGAACAGCAGAAAATGGGGAAAACACAAAAACAATAAAATTTTTATATGGACAAAGTTAAGTTATATTTACAAGTCAATCCTCAAAGATAAAAAACAATGCAAAAGGCAGCACTAAACAAAATCTCAGAAATACTGCAAGAAAAAAAAAAAGGCAAAATAAACAACAATATTTATACATAAACCCACTGCAAACACAAACCCACAAACCAGAATACGATTTATAAATATCATGTCATATATTAGCAGCTCGTGGTCTTGGTGTGGTCACCTCTACGACGTGCTCATTCCCGTTTTTTGCTGCTCAAAAACTGTTCACCTAAGAAGACTAAAAAACTTACATACCCAGTATATAAGAGCACTGCGGTTCCACAAAACCATCACTTAACGTGACATATATATATATATATATATATATATATATATATATATATATATATATATATATATATATATATATATATATATATATATATATATATATATATATATATATATATACATATACACGTGTGAGAGTATGTATTTATATATCTATATATCTATCTATATATATATATATATATATATATATATATATATATATATATATATATATATATATATATATATATATATCCATCCTTGCCAGAGGGGAAAATCGTGTATGTGTGTACATATATATATATATATATATATATATATATATATATATATATATATATATATATATATATATATATCTGAACTTCTGTATTTACCATTATTTTGGCATGCTTTCCTCTGAAAGCCTTGGAGTCTACAAACACAAACACTGGGTAATTCTTCCTCTCAGACAGAATACCCAGCCAGTAATAGTACTATGGCAAGTGCTTGAACCATAAACCCACAATGAAGTATCTCTCCTTGGAATGATTATGTCTTCAATCATTCCCCTTTGGTTTCACTGCTTTCAGTGGAAAGTTATCTAAAAATATTGGGAAATAATGAAGTTGCGGAACGATGAAGTCTCGGTATATCTGAACTCTCACGATATGTAAAATGCAGGAATTATAAAAATTTCTTGTAGCTCTTGACGGTAGATAGTTTATGTATTAACCAACGTTTTCTTGACCAGTATGTTTTTGAATCCCCCCTATGGCGGAGTTTCTATCTTCACTTCCATTAGGAAAGGCTTTCACTTGAAAGCATAATATATATTATGTGTACATATAATACATATATAAATATAAATATATATACTGTACATCTATATATATATATATATATATATATATATATATATATATATATATATATACAAATGGATGTATGTGTGTATGTTGCACCATAACTCTGAAACTCATTGAGCAATTTCAACAAAATTTGGCATACATATGACTTACTATCTGAAACAGCATACTGTGGGTGTAAGGCATCACTGGCACCAAAATGGGGGTGGGGAGGGGGTGACATGTAAAATTAACCGAAAACGCCGGATATTAGTGTCTAATCCATAGTTCTCGAGGTCACCGAGATGAATAGGGACACTCCCGATGCCCTTTAAGTCCAAGTTCAGCCCCAATAAGAAACGGGGTGTGGGGGTGAGAAGGGCTGAAAAATAAAATGTCAAAAATAACATATATTAGTGTCTAATCCACAGTTTTCAAGGTCGCTGAGATGAATGGTGACACTCCTGATGTCCCTTTAAGTCCAACTTCAGCCCGATATACACACAAGTATACATATATATTCATGTGTATAAATATGCACATATATATAAATTTGGGTACTGCGTTTGTGAATGAGTCCTTGAGCATTCGTGCAAGCAAATAAACCCTTTTACTGTCCCACCCAATCAGTTCATTTACCTCTTTGCATGCCTGAACGAGCAAGCACCAGAGAGAAAAAAAATAAGAGTCGAATAAAAAAATCGCAATAACTTCCAACCTTTTACGAACAAGCAGCCTGGCCTCATTACGCTTTCAAAAAAATTATAATTGGCAACCCTCCCTCCACCCCCACTCCCAACGTCACTCATCAGCTGAGTGGGCGCCAACAACAAACAGAGAGCCGGAACGCCGCCGCCCAACAAAGTGACGAGAAACAACTTCGGCCGCCTCATAAAATGAACAGCGGCCGAACAACCTCCGGAGCCAACGCCTTCTGCATCATGAAGGAGGCGATGCAGGGATCTTAAAATCTCTATTGATGGAGAGAGAGAGAGAGAGAGAGAGAGAGAGAGAGAGAGACGAGGCATTGCTAATGCAGGAAGATCACGGGGTCGGTAACAAATGCCGACGAGATCCGTTCCGATCTATATATCTCGTCGCGGGCGCACTTGACTTCTTATGTTAGATGCAAGTCGTCCGGGAGGTCGAAGGAAAGGTCAGGCTAAACGGAGGGCAGGGCTGACATGTCGCATAAGGTCAGGGGTGATGAGATATAATGTCTTTTTTTATCCATAATGCATTTTTATGTATCATTCAGATTCGTCTCTTGTCTCTGGACAGAGGCAGAAATCCGATGGGGAATTTATCTGTCTCGCGAAGTTTCGAAGCGGAATTGTTGGTTTATATATATTTTTTGTTCGAAGCGAAGCAACTCTCGCTTCGTTTGCTCAAATACTGACTGCATTGTTCACGGAGAAACAAATATAGAATTTATT
>NC_089794.1:38153197-38198197 GCF_040412425.1 Macrobrachium rosenbergii
CGGACTATCAAGACCGAATTGAGATATAAACCATCCCTTAGTTTAACCAGACCACTGAGCTGATTAACCATCTCTACTAGGGCTGGAGGGACGATTTATTCTACGGGTAAGCACCAATTGGTTACTACAAAAACCTGCATTGATGGCCGAACAATTATAGCGAGAAATGAATTCAAAAAAATAAATTTTTATTCTTCATTGGGACAGACGGAGGGACTCATTTCCAGCAGAGTGCTAGCTGAGAATGGAACCCACTCTTCCGAGGAACTAACTGGAGATAAACCATCCCACGGACTGGAGATGGACCATCTCTACACGGAGGGACGATGGGTGCAAATTATCTACAAAAACTGCAGATGGCCCATCAATACACAGACTGCAAACAACTTTCCTCTACAGGGACAGACGAGGGACCATTTCCACAATTGCTGAGGACAGCCCAACCCCACACATACTGCTCTAATGGGCTCTCGACTCCTCACATATGGAGTGAAGTTGGTCAGACTCCTCATACAGACTGGGCCACCTACACTGTAGTCTGATCTGAGACTGAAGGTTTCCCACCACGGACAAAAAATAAGCCTGACTTCACATACACGTGGATTACAGATGGCCACCCTCTACACAGACTGAAGATGACCACAGACTAAAAATAACCCAACACTAACCGACTATGGTGACGGCACTGATCTGGTGACCACACATTCCATCATTGGCATAACTCTACTTAAGACTGATCTGCTGACAGCCTGAATTCTTACACACAAACTGAAGAATGAGCTGATGACGCCCCGACTTTTCACACACGCACCAACACTGGAAGACTCGACACAAGGACTATTAACAGACTGACTCCACACACACACACACACACACACACACACACATAACCCAAAGAATGCAAAACTGTCCACAACTGGTCTCCACAAACTGACTTATGGGATTCTGGCCCGACTTCACAAATTGACTCATGGGATTCTGGCCCGACTTCAAAAATTGACTCATGGGATTCTGGCCCAACTCCATAAAGTGAGTCATGACTCACTTCAAAAAAATGACTCGTGGAATTCTGGCCCAACTCCACAAATTGACTCATGGGATTGTGGCCAGACTTCACAAACTGACTCATGGGATTCTGGCCGACTTCATAAACTGACAGATGGGATTCTGGCCCGACTCTACAAACTGACTCATGGGATTCTGGCCCGACTCCACAAATTGACTCATGTGATTCTGGCCAGGCTTCACAAACTGACTCATGGGATTTTGGCCCGACTCCAGAAATTGACTCACGGGATTCTGGCCAGACTTCACACACTGACAGATGGGATCCTGGCCCGACTTCACACTGAGACCGAAGAAAGCACGCGCCATAAAAGGGGTATAAATAGCCCAAGTCCACACACAGCATATTAGCAGTTTGATTATATACATGAACTAGGAATGGCACGAGTTCACACAAGAATTATTAATAGCTTGGCTCAATTCACGAACTATTAATGAAACGAGTCACAAGACTATTAAAAGCTGTATTCCATACACGAACTATTAATTACACGGGCTATGAGAGAGAGAGAGAGAGAGAGAGAGAGAGAGAGAGAGAGAGAGAGAGAGAGAGAGATAAAATATCTAGCAAACAAAGAGCATGGACCACAGCGATCCATCTAGAAGAAAAGAGAACATACTTTTTTATGCAGAGTTTCATACAAAAGACAGAAATAAAAATAAATGGTGGAATAGCCCTTAAGTGCACAATGAAATACTATATAAAAACTGAAGTGGAAGAACTGAATTTGAAGCCAAGCTTTGTTCAGATGTGCGTTTTTTAACGTCCACTTTTGTATAGAAACATGTGAATTGACTCGGGGGAAATTGATACTGATTCTGAAAGATATATATGTCACTTTTATGCATCATAGGTTGGTATAGTTGCTCAATGAATATAGTGGATTTGTGAATAACAGGTAGGAGGGAAAGAGAATGTTACTGTTAAGTATACATACGTACCGCAAACATTGTTTTCAGCACTAAAGAAAAGATAACAATTATTGGCACATTCACATTCTAAATGCTGAGTCGTGGATGAACACACTTTGCAGCAAACTTCCTCAATACTGGTCGTTTCATACACCTATGAAAAATGCTCTTCTGCAGTACACAGAACCTCTTAAACACACAGCGTCATCTACCCGTATTTTGCACGTACTTTCCTTCTAAATGTTAAGGCCAATCCTCTTCAATTCTCTTCTATGCCCTCTATCCAGCCTTTCAGTCTTCCTCTCCTCCTCCTACCTAACACTTCCGAACAGAACACTTTTTTTCAGCCTATCTATCATCCTCCATTCTTTCCATATGACTGAACCATCTCAGAACACTCTGATCCACTCTGATATACTCTCTCTCGCTGGTCAGAGGAGGAAGTCCGGCACTGCTCTGTTTTGCCGTCTTGTTTTTTCGATATGCTGAAGGAAACATTGTGCTTTGGTCATCACATGAGGGTTCACTATGCTGGATTTTACGCTGCTCTAGAGGCAGTTTGGACATGATTAACTGGGATTTTGGTAGTGAAGTTCTGAAGGAAATGTTCTTTAGTCTTTTAAAGGCCAGGCTCTCTAACGTTAATATTGACATGCACGTTCTCTTTTGTTCTAATCAGTGCTGTCCATTCCGTTGATCATAACTCTATATATACAAGATAGATATGATGAACTGTGTACTACTATAGTGACCACTGGAAATGAAGTATTCGGCACTAGAAGGAAGAGGTACAAAGCTGTGCCTGGCTGGTCGGATTTCGTTCTTGAGGCCGATGACTTTGCGCGAGACGCATTCCTTTCCTGGAGGATGAATGGGTCTCCGAGAAAAGGGCCCTGGGCACTGAATATGCGACAGACTCGTTCTAGGTTTAAGCTAGCGCTTAAATGGTGTCGTGAGCATGAGGCGCAATTAAGAGCGAGAGCACTTGGTCAGAGTCTAGTCTCTAAGAGTATGAAACGTTTTTGGTCAAACGTTAAATTACTGACTAAAAAGAAATGCACCAATGTCCCCCATAAAATTGAAGAGGCCGTAGGTACTAAACAAATACTCCTATTGTGGAAAAAGCATTTTCAATCTGTTTTGAATATCATTCAAGGTAGCATTATTAGGAATACTGTGGAAAGAAAACTTGAAATAAGTGATGGTAACTTTAAATATATTACTCTTGATGATATGGTGAAGAAAGCTGCTCATTCTTTGTCCATCAATAAACAGTGGGCTTTGATTGTATCCTTGGGAAGTCTATAAGTATGCTCCAGACTATTTGCTTCTGTTGATATGCTTCTTTTTTAATTAATTCCTTATACATTCGTTTTTTCCTGCTTCTGTTATGAAAGTTATAATAGTCCCACTTTTAAAAAATGTAACCAAGGACCCCGCAGTTAAAAACAACTATAGGCCAATCGCCATTGCTACGCACATTTCTAAAATGCTAGAATGAGTAATATTAGCAAAAATCTAAGGGAATTTTTGTATAAAAGTGAGTATCAGTTTGGGTTTAAACCAAATCTAGGCACAGAAATTGTGTTTATGCTTTAAAATATGTTATCAATTATTACCACGTACAAAATACGCCTGTATTTTTATGTTTTTTAGATGCCAAAGCAGCATTTGGTCGGGTGGACTATTGGGAGCTGTTTGATAAACTGTTGTGCCGAAAAGTACCGAAACATTACGTCAAGTTACTCTCCTATCGATTTAACTTTCAAAATTTTGTTGTTCAATGGGATGATCAATTTCCTGGCTTTTTCGGTAGCAGTAATGGCTTGAGATAGGGAGGCATTCTTTACCTTTTTAACATTTACGTAGACGACCTGAATATTCGACTGGCTGGTTCCGGAATAGGATGTCACGTCGGGGATGTTGCTTTTAATCATTTTAGCTATGCGGATGATCTAGTTATTCTCGCTCCCACTGCTGGGGCACTTCGAAAACTTCTAAAGATTTGTGAAGAATCTGCCACAGAACATTGATATATTATACAACACCTTCATGTAACAACAAAAGTCAGGAGTACCCAAGGATTTCATTGCAAAATGACTTCTTACAATTTGTAAATTCATTCTCGTATCTGGGCCACATAATTACTAGTAACAGTAAGAGTAATGAAGATATTGAACAGCAGCGTCGGAAGCTCTGTGTGAGAGGGAATATGCTTATAAGGAAATTTAATTTCAATTATTCAAAACTTTTTGTACGACAATCTGTTGTTCTTCACTATGGTACCACTACACGCAAGAAACTTCAGGAGGACTAAGATTGTGTCTTAATGATATAATAAGGGGGCTGATGGGGGTCGCCCGAAGTAATAGTGTTTCGCATGTTTTTGTGACACTGGGTTTGCCCTGCCTTCATGTTATCCGGCGCCACGCACTATTTATTTAGTTTAAAACAGATTGGAGAAATCAAATAATGTTTTGATATGATTGCTAAAAGACAGTGATGCGTCTTTATTGCTTACATTACATGATGTATGGCACAGAATACTCTACCGACAGATAAAACTGCTTTTATCATGTTCTACATTTGGAATCATTTCTGCATTGTGTTTTTTATGTAGATGGAGAATAATATGGTTGTTATTGAGCTTATTTACGCTTGCTTTTTAGGTCTAGTTGAATGACCCTTTTTAAAGTTTTTTATGTTTTTTTAAAGTTTTTTATGTTTATTGGTAAGATACACACTTTGGTTGTGATAATTGTATTTTTTCTGTAAATTTGTTTATTTAATAATAAATCAAAATAGTAGACTTTTGGCACCACTACTTTTATTTGTAAATTCATTGTATATGAATTCATATTCGAAATAAAGTATTATTATTATTATTATTATATTATTATTACTATTTCACTTTTACTACCCCTCTCTATCTCCATATTTCCTTTCAATTCTTATATTACATATACTACGTAAACAATTTACCTCTACATCTTCCACCCTTTTCCTTTCCTTTGCATTCACCATCCACACTTCACTTCCATAAGGGAGAGGTGGCTAAACAATCCACTCACACAATCTAACTTCGATTCATATACACACTCCACGTTTCATTGCAATCTTGGGCACACATCTTGCTACATTCTTACTTATTCTGTGACACTTGCTCTGTCATCCTTCAGTCATCCAAAATATCTAATCCAAAGCAATTACAGAAATCTAGTTTGTTCACTCATCCTCATAACCTTATTCTTGCAAACTATCGCTCTCAACTTCTTCTACCAGACAACTTTAAAGTCTCTCATTTGTCTCCGCTTTCTCTCAACTGTTCCAAAACTAGTAGTTTATAATCTGCAAACAACAGCCATATCAAAATCCATATACGACCCACTCGTATCCCCAGCTTTGCACCTATATCTACTTCCTTTGTTCGACTTCTTACATCACTCCATCAATAAAGGTACTAAAACAGTCACACAGGACATTAATTCAGACCTCCGGTTGTTAGTCGGTTGTGGAAGATTGGAGCTTGGGTGCAGAGGAACGTGGCTTAGTAGAACAATGGTTCTCAACCTTTTTTAGCCCATGCACCCTTCCATCATATGTCAGGATGTCATTCCCCCCTTCCCAAAATTGTCTGCCTCAAAAGGTGCATTCAAAATAATATACAATAAAATACTAACACAAACACAAAAGCTAGCAGAGAGAAAGCCCAGCATGACCTCTCTGTAGTGCAGACCGATGCACACTACGATTTGTGTGGTCCTAGAGCCAGTCTAAGCCTGCCAATCAGTGGTCACAATTCCCCCCCTGAAACTCTGAAACTCCCCCCTGGTTGAGAACCACTGGCTTAGAACCTCTTCATAGCTCTTCGTTGGGCAAATCGGTAGAGTTGTGGCCTAGCACTTGCTAGGCCCGAGTTCGACTCTCCGGCCGGCTAATGAAGAGCAGAGGAATTTATTTCTGGTGATAAAAATTCATTTCTCGCTATAATGTGGTTCGGATTCCACAATAAGCTGTAGGTCCCGTAACCAATTGGTTCTTAGTCACGTTAAATAAGTCTAATCCTTCGGGCCAGCCCTAGGAGAGCTGTTAATCAGCTCAGTGGTCAGGTAAAATTAAGGTAAACTTAGAACCTCTTCATAAAGTACTCGCCGAGATCTAAAATATAGTCGCCTGAATTCAAAGAAAACGGGTTTCACTCAAACGAAAGAAAACGAGAATTCCCTATCTCGCTGAGCTCACAGAAGCACCCAACGATAATGTCCCAGCCTGATCACAGAGCCAATGACACCTTTCCAAATAAAAATCCCAATTAATTACGTGCAGGTCATTCCCTTCACAAGCATCTCCCTTTTCAAAAATCGTCGCTCATTCGCGCATCATTTGCCGGAGCTAGAAATCCGATGAAAATGGAGGATGCGTTAGAAAAAATGAAGGAAAACTAGAAATGGTCAGCCGCAAGCGTCGGGTCAAAAAACCTTAAAAAAACTAAAATCAAAAAAAGGCCATTTTGTTTTTTCTTTTTGCAGGATGGGTTGATGGAATATGCAAAATACGAGGAGATCGGAATAGGGAATGAAAAGAGTAAGAGGAAAAAGTCAAAAAGAAATTTACGCCACTGAAAAATTAAGAAAATAAATTCCGGACTAACAAGAAGGCGAGTTCAATATACTCGTCCATTTATGCCAAACTGATGATGTGCGAGAATTGTGGTCACAGTTTTCTGAAGGGCTTTTGGGAATAATAGTATTCGGAATATATGGCGTTATGCAGAGGATGCCGGTGAACATGCTTGTGCGTAAATTGGATGCAAGAATAGTTTCAATATTTTGGAGTTTTAGTGTGTATATGTATGTATGTATATGTGTATGTATACATATTTATATATATATATATATATATATATATATATATATATATATATATATATATATATATATATATATATATATATATATATATATATCCAGACTAGTGCCTTGACTACATAATCATATTTTTATTCTGTGCAAAAAATGACCCTAGTCAGCAAGTCTGCATAATAAAAAGCTAAATATCATATATGCTGCAAAGTACTGATGAAGCAGTGCTTCTCTCTATGCATTCCATTCTCATAAACATTTCCTATATTAACATGAAGTTTTCTATATGCTGCGCATTAAATATAAAAGTCAGTTCAGAATAGGGGAGCTCCGATGGCAGAAGCAGAAGGCAGAGCCTAACAAGACCCAGTATTAATTGCTTCCCAGAGCTTATTGAAAGCGAAATTTCCTTTCCTTCGACCACTGCATGTGCAATGGGAGATCCTTCACCCCAGAGACGTCAGGACATCACTCCTTCCTCCTTTAATCCTCCAAGTGATGAAGGAGCGAGGCCATCAAAGTCATTTCTTCCCCTGCAAGACACTACCAAAGAGGATAAACTTGACTGAAGGATGGGCGCTGTGTCGAATCATTTCAAGGTAGCGACTGAGAAGCCAGGGAGACAACGTTCCAATGGATGCCAATGTGCAATCCCCCGGGGACAGCTTCGTGGTCAATTTAGCTTCAATACAGCGAGGTCACACCTCGTGACCTGTCCTCGGTCCTCACCAAGCAGTGGAACTTTGACGTAAGCCAGCTAACAAAAGACTGGACCAAAAGGTCGACTTGACAAAAACCTGCACAACAATTGCTGGAGGTCACGAAGGCACTGAAACCATGCAAAAGCATACCACCGAAAAATGAGAACCAACGAAGCCAGAGAGAGAGAGAGAGAGAGAGAGAGAGAGAGAGAGAGAGAGAGAGAGAGAGAGAGAGAGTCAAAACCACAATACATAAACATATGTCACGCAAAAGCCGAACATGAAGAACAAAAAGAGATGATTGAATGAAGGTTTGGGCCGAAATCTGGGAGCACCAATCAACCCGCCCTCACAAGGAGGAAGATTATGAAGATTTGAGAAACGCAAGCAGATAGATAATACCAGTCTCGTAGTGGGGCATATGAAAAAAAAAAACGGCCACTGGCGTCACAATACCAAGGGTTAGCATTAATTCATATTTTGTCTATTTTCAAAACTCAAGAATAATAACATTTTTTAATGTTTTAACTTACAATACCAATTCTCGTATTCTTGACCAAGCTGAAGATAATCAAATAATGATAAAACCACTATTAACATTAATATCAAGAAACAAATATAGTTGACAAAAGAAATAACAAGTCCCAACATTTCTCACAAAATGGGTAAATCATCGATTGGCTTTGAGGAAAAAAGGCTTTAGTTATTGGAAGATAATAAATACAAAACTTTTCACGCAGTTCGCTGGTCTCATTTCCAAAGCAGCAGACGGCGTCACCAGACACTTAATACATTTTCTCTCTCTTTCTCAATCACTGTGAACATCCACATCCTATCCCAAACCCAAAACACAACACACTATAAAATATATATACACTATATATATATATATATATATATATATATATATATATATATATATATATATATATATATATATATATATATATATATAATATATATTATATATGTTGCATATATATATATATATATATATATATATATATATATATCTGTGTCTGTTGCTTATAAAAAGTCTTTTATTTCTTCAAGTACTTTACTGTGAAACCAATAATTTTTTTCGATACTGTTCTTTATCAAACCACGATTCAAGTCCGCACAGCAATATAGATCATACTAGACTTACCCTCGTATGCGCTTTCAATCTATTTGAATTCCAATTCTTATTCAGCCTGCCCACTGCTTCACTTACGTGTTAAGTCTTTCACTGAATCCCACCTCAAGTGAACCTGTACTGGAATTATTGTCAATATTTGCGAGATCCAACCTCAGTGATCCTTTCTCCTGCCATTGTTATTTTTCATCCCTTTGTGTAAATTCCGCCCTCATTGCTTCTGTTCATCTTTGATTTATTTGGTAAGACGGTAGGATAGAGTGAGAAGTGGTACCAAGAGGCAAATTAGAGTGAGAAGTGGTACCAAGAGGCAAATTAGAGTGAGAAGTGGTACCAAGAGGCAAATTAGAGTGAGAAGTGGTACCAAGAGGCAAATTACATAAGTTCCATTTGTAGATGAGATAATAATGTCAGGAAGCTAGAGATGGAATGGACATGTCCTTCCCACAACTCCCGGGAGAACAGTTCGTCATAGCGTCATCTGGCCACCTGAGGAAACCATAGGAGTTGGTAGACCCCGACCTACTTGGATTAGGATTATCAGAGGGGGGACGAGGATGAATGGAAATTTGTAGAAGATAAAGCACAGGAAAGAATATAATGGCGGAATTTCACACTACTGTGTCATGTGGTGTTGGTGATTATGATGATTTAACAAACATACATAGATTCATACACACACATATATATGATAAAAGTTTTATGTATGTATGTATGTATGTATGTATATATATATATATATATATATATATATATATATATATATATATATATATATATATATATATACATACATACATACATACATACATACATACATACATACATAAAACTTTTATCCTACAGAAAATATCTTAAATTAATTTTTTTTCAAAAATATGCAATAAAAGTATAAAAAGTCAACAAACAAACCAAACCAAAATTAATTACCTCATAAAAGGGAATTGGCAAATGATCCGAAAGTTTAAAAGAAAAACCTGGCTCGTCAATCTCAACCCAGAAGATAATGCCAGGGGATCATGAAAGCATACCTCAATTACAAGATATCAAAAGCATGTATTTTAACTCGACTTATCCGCATCAAATTCATTCTAATATCTCTAATCCATCCGAAACGTTGGCAACCCTGCACACAATTCCCAAGGATCAGAGAAGCGCCGCGCACGCTGACAATATCAAAAGCGCAAGTTTTCCTCCCCTGATTTTCTTTCCTTCGCTTCTTGCAACTGCTTACATTTCCGCCTCGCGTCTGCACACATCGGCAGTTGCAACGGGCTCTTGTTGCAAAGCTGATCCAGAGGTAAAATCAAAAACGAAACCGAAGGTAAATGTATTGTCATGAATAATTCCAGCTGGGTATGAGCCGTCGTCTTTGTCGCCCGTGTTGACTCAAGCGAGCTGATACTGCAGTGATACCAGCTCCCCTGAGATCCCCGCCCTCTCTTATCTCTCTCGCAAAGGGCTTTTGTGTTGACTGGGAACGTTCTAGTTCGTACATTTATTTTTCTTTACCCTAATTTTTTCGTATATTTCTTCCTCTTGTAATACTAGTCACTGTTTTTTTATTTAAGCCTGATTTGTTATGTAGAATATTTAGTTAGACAGAGCCACCGGTTACCATGACATTGGCAATGCTGTTACATCGGGCCAACTTGTGGGAAAAGGAGCCGCGTTGCAGACATCGCTAATTGTCAAGCATGTGTGTTTTCCACCCAATTTCAAAACCAACATTTTGGATATTCCCCAACACTTTACGCAGACCGAACTTTCCT
This sequence comes from Macrobrachium rosenbergii, assembly GCF_040412425.1. Taxonomy (NCBI): domain Eukaryota; kingdom Metazoa; phylum Arthropoda; class Malacostraca; order Decapoda; family Palaemonidae; genus Macrobrachium; species Macrobrachium rosenbergii. The sequence goes on from NC_089794.1 coordinate 38,163,645, forward strand.
GATAAGAAAGAGAACAACCGAAACCACAAATAACCACTAACAAAACGGCGAGCAAAAGACGAAGAACCGAGCGAGGACGAACTCCGTAGGTCTAGCCCGTCCGAAAAGATATGAACCGCGCGTCTGAGCGGTGGGAAAAAGAACGAACACTTGTTGCGCGCCTCAACTCAAACACTTGAACAAATGGAACAAACCAGTGATCATTATCTTGAAAATCAACGGGCTGAACAAATTGTATTTGTATGCTAATTTCAACACAGATTCCGTGGAGGTCCTACGGGAAGGGGGGGGTCCCCCTCCTTCCTCTGTTCCTCCCTACCACCCCGTGATAGCACCAGCTATTACACCTACCTGTGCTTACACCCAATAACCTTAGTTTTTATCGGTTTGAAGGTTACAGGAAACCAGAAAATACAACAATAAATCATGAATGCAATAATTTGGTATTAACGAAAATTGTTTGATAAGCTATAAAAATCACTAAAAATGTATTCTGTGTAAATGTAAGAGGCATAGGATTAAATATTGCTATTAACAAAGTAGGTATAGGAATAACTATTGCTATTACCAAAGCACGTGAAGATAAATTTAATGAAACTGGCAAAGTACTAATTAATGTTGCAAAAATTTACATAATTCGACGTCAAGCAATTTTGAAATAAAAGGGAAAAATGGTCCTAACATTACTGTATCGTACCTGAACTGAGCTGCTGTCTGTTCCAAAGCTGGGTTAACGAACGGTTCAAAATTAGATCCTACTTATTAACGAGGAACTGGAACCGCTTTCTGACAAAGCCTAAATTTTGCAGAACTTACCTGATGATCAAGTCTCCCACATGGCTAGACTCAGGCCCAAGGAGGAGTGAGATGCCCAGACGCATACCAATAAGCTACCCTGCAGGGCATACAGAATACAGTTTAATATGAATACAGTTTAATATATTAATGGGCTGTACATACTCTTTAAAAAATAGCAGGATACTTCACTTACAATCACCACAATCACCAAATGTTTCACTCATGCACTCACTGCAACAATTTCAGGGCCTTACTGCTGCTAGCATCAGACCCCTGCTTTAGGTTGCAAGTTTCAGCACTTTTTTTTCTTGCACTGTAAAATTTTTAATTGTTTTTAAAAAATACATCGAAAACACTGCAAAACATGAAATCTTCAAAATCCAATTATCCAGTATTTAGCAAGCGCTCGATCGCGCGTACCGACAAACACTCTCTCTCTCTCTCTCTCTCTCTCTCTCTCTCTCTCTCTCTCTCTCTCTCTCTCTCTCTCTCTCTCTCTCTCTCTCTGTTATGATCCACTGCCGCTGGCAGCAAACCCTTAGAGTCAGATGAAAGTTTTACCAAAATAAATATATATATATATATATATATATATATATATATATATATATATATATATATATATATATATATATATATATATTAACAAATTCTCTTTTAGTTCAGCTTTTGGGAATAGTACTGGGTGAATAGTTTCCCAACTCCATCAGAAGAAGAATAGTCTTCCTTATCATGTAGTGGTTTAAAGAACCACTGAGTCCTGGAATACTAAAACTAGTTTCGTCTGGTACCAGGGTTCATCACGCTACCAACTTGGCCACAGGACACTTAATTTTAACATGCTTTTTAATACTGCAATTCCGTCATGGTGTCTACCACGACACAAAAATGCATTTTATGCATATCTTATTGGTCTTTTAAATATATCCATGTGTTACTCCCATGCCTAATAATTCCATAAATACCTGTTTTAAATACAATTCTTTGAAAGTTATACATACTGTTCTCGTTCTTAATATATATTTTTTTTCTTTGAAGTAATAAGATAAAATAATATTGCTGCAAGTAAAAAAGGGACAAACACTGGTGTCGAGTTTTAGTTTTCTGTAAAAGGAAAGTATTGTGACGGCTGTCTGTCCGTCCGCACTTTCCTGTCCGCCCTCAGATCTTAAAACCTACTGAGGTTAGAGGGTTGGAAACTGGTATGTCGATCATCCACCCTCCAATCATCAAACATAACAATTTGCAGCCCTCTAGCCTCAGTAGTTTTGTTTTTTATTTAAGGTTAAATTTAGCCATAATCGTGCATCTGGCACCGCTATATGTGTCAACACAGGCCACCACCGGGTCGTGGTTAAAAGTTTCAAGGGCCGCAGCTTTAAGTTTCATGGGCAGTGGCTGTACAGAAAACTCCATTGCACCGAAGAAACTTCGGTGCATTTTTTACTTGTTTAAATCATTCTTTCACTTGGCTCTGAAACGGATGAGAGTTGACCTGATTTTCTAGGAAATCTGGCAACATTCTTTGGTCTACCTCTTCGATGTCTCTTAATAAGAATGTGAACTTTCTTGGGAATTTTTCAAGACGGATGTGTCTTTTCACATGACTATAAGCTGACTTTCTTGACAATTCTACAAGTTTTTCGTGTTTCACTACAGATAACTAAAGGTACACTGCTGGGAATGCATGGCCGACACTAGCAAGAACAATTACAATACACTAAAACGACAGGAACTATAAGGAAATCTCTAACGTAAGAAATATTATACATGAATCAAGCACGGTAATAAACCACAGTATGGCGATGAAACTATAAAAGATCTTGTCGATTTGAGAACACAGCTTTGAGAACAGCACGATTCAGAAGGCAGGGTTATTCGAAATGATACCATTCTGGAAGTTCCATGATACTTATGAAATGATAAACGGGAGATGGTGATGGCTTGAATTAAATACTGAATTTAGGCAAAAGGCCAAGCACTGGGACTGGAACCAATGAGGTCATTCAGCGCTGAAGCGGAAATTGACAGTAAACGTTTAAAAGGTGTAACGGGAGGAAAACCTCGCCGTTGCACTGTGAATCAATTGTTAGGAGAGGTGGAAAGTAAGATGGAAGAAAAAATATGAAAGGAGGTACAGTAAAAGGAACGAAAGGGGTTGCAGCTAGGGGCCGGGGGAAAGCTGCAAAGAACCTTAAGTAATGTCTGCAGTGCCCCGCAAAGGTGCACTGGCGGCACTGCCCTACTACGGGGCACAACCCTTGGAGGAAAACAATAAGTAATAGTGTTCCCTGGGCACCTGAGGGCACCAGAAGAGTTTGAAAACTAAGACCTACTGGGATGCGAGCTATGAGGCGTGAGGCTGGAAATGAGTGGAGATTTGTGAAAGATACGAGTGAGTGAATTTCAAAGCAGCCCCAAAGAAAGATGACCTGACTGAATATGGTAACTACAAAGACTCTGGCCTCAGGTCGGTTGTAATGAAAATATTCAGTACATTTATTCTCAGTAGGCTGGAAAAAGGAAATTAATGAAATGTTAAGAGAAGAACAGACTTTTACAAGAGGCAGGAGTTTCACAGATCAAATATTTGTGTTAATAATTACATACAAATTATAAATTAACAATTGTCCTAAAATATATATATATATATATATAGTTATAACTTCAAAAGAATACGAAAGTTTTGGGGAAGATAAAGACTACCTGGCCAGGTATGGGATATCGGTTAATTTGTTTTTGTATCCCCTTCAGAAATTATAGGACCTTCGGAATGTCCTGAAGGGGGAAACAGGAGCAGAGAATTGAAAAGGATTGGCTTCTCTCTCTCTCTCTCTCTCTCTCTCTCTCTCTCTCTCTCTCTCTCTCTTCTAACATTTATTATGCATTTAAAATATTTCACTTTCCATAGCTCTCTCTCTCTCTCTCTCTCTCTCTCTCTCTCTCTCTCTCTCTCTCTCTCTCTCTCTCTGTAAAACTTGGTATCTCTCTCTGTCTCTATCATACAAGATGTTGGTCTTTCTCAAAAGGAATCCGTCGATCCTCTCTCTCTCTCTCTCTCTCTCTCTCTCTCTCTCTCTCTCTCTCTCTCTCTCTCTCTCTCTCTCTCTCTCTCTCTCTGAAAATAAATGTTGAGTATCCCTTTCTCTCTCTCCTATAAAGAACTGGTCGCCCCTCTCTCTCTCTCTCTCTCTCTCTCTCTCTCTCTCTCTCTCTCTCTCTCTCTCTCTCTCTCTCTCTCTCTTTGAAAATAAATGTTGATTATCCCCTCTCTCTCTCTGAAAATAAATGTTGAGTATCCCTCTCTCTCTCTCTCTCTCTCTCTCTCTCTCTCTCTCTCTCTCTCTCTCTTCTAACATTTATTAAGCATTTAAAATATTTCACTTTCCATAGCTCTCTCTCTCCCTCTCTCTCTCTCTCTCTCTCTCTCTCTCTCTCTCTCTCTCTCTCTCTCTCTCTCTCTCTCTCTCTCTGTAGAACTTGGTATCTCTCTCTGTCTCTATCATACAAGATGTTGGTCTTTCTCAAAAGGAATCCTCTCTCTCTCTCTCTCTCTCTCTCTCTCTCTCTCTCTCTCTCTCTCTCTCTCTCTCTCTCCTCTTAAAAATAAATGTTGAGTATCCACTTTCTCTCTCTCCTATAAAGAACTGGTCGCTTCTCTTTCTCTCTCTCTCTCTCTCTCTCTCTCTCTCTCTCTCTCTCTCTCTCTCTCTCTGAAAATAAATGTTGAGTATCCCCTTTCTCTCTCTCCTATAAAGAACTGGTCGCCTCTCTCTCTCTCTCTCTCTCTCTCTCTCTCTCTCTCTCTCTCTCTCTCTCTCTCTCTCTCTCTCTCTCTCTCTCTTTTGAAAATAAATGTTGATTATCCCTCTCTCTCTGAAAATAAATGTTGAGTATCCCCTTTCTCTCTCTCTCTCTCTCTCTCTCTCTCTCTCTCTCTCTCTCTCTCTCTCTCTCTCTCTCTCTCTCTCTCTCTCTCTTTGAAAATAAATGTTGATTATCCCCTCTCTCTCTCTCAAAATAAATGTTGAGTATCCCCTCTCTCTCTCTCTCTCTCTCTCTCTCTCTCTCTCTTTCTCTCTCTCTCTCTCTCTCTCTCTCTCTCTCTCTCTCTCTCTCTCTTTAAAAATAAATGTTGATTATCCCCTCTCTCTCTCTGAAAATAAATGTTGAGTATCCCCTTTCTCTCTCTCTCCTATACAGAACTGGTCGCCTCTCTCTCTCTCTCTCTCTCTCTCTCTCTCTCTCTCTCTCTCTCTCTCTCTCTCTCTCTCTCTCTATTTGAAAATAAATGTTGAGTATCCCCTTTCTCTCTCTCTCTCTTTGAAAATAAATGTTGATTATCCCTCTCTCTCTCTCTCTCTCTCTCTCTCTCTCTCTCTCTCTCTCTCTCTCTCTCTCTCTCTCTCTCTCTGAAAATAAATGTAGAGTATCCCCTTTCTCTCTCTCTCTCAAATAAATGTTGAGTATCCCCTTTCTCTCTATCCTACAAAGAACTGCTCGCTTCTCTCTCTCTCTCTCTCTCTCTCTCTCTCTCTCTCTCTCTCTCTCTCTCTCTGGGGGACGGCGCCGGTGCAAAATCTCGGTAGCACCGCTAGGAAACTCCTCGAATTTGTTGATCAAATATTGTTCTTGGAAGGACAATGCCACATCAGAGAGTTGGAACGCTAAGCAAACACACAGTTTCGAAAGCGCGGAGTTTGTTGAAAAGGGTATAAGGGGAATTTGAGGGGGAGTGGGGGAGGGGGGACCACGAGGGAAGGGAAGGGACAAGAAGGGGTCCAAGGGCCCATTACGGGAATCCTAGGGTATCCGTTCCAGCCAAAAGTAGGGAGGTGAGAGGGAATAAGCTGGAGGAGGAGGAGAGATCCTGAGTTCTTGGGAATGTAGGAGGAGGAGGAGGAGGAGGGGAAAGGAGATCCCAGAAAATGATAGGGTAGAAGGGGAAGGGGTTCCTGTAGGAGGGAGGGGGACATACATCCTGCCCAAAGAGGGAGGTGGCCCTACGAAAACCGCTTTTCGACACACACAAGATTGTTAAAGGGAAACATGGTCCTTTGTAGGATCACTTCCGGTGGCATCAAAGACGGCCCAGGGAGGGCTGTGGAGGGTTGGTTGGAGGGAAGGGGAGGCTGGGGAGGGAGGGAGGGAGAGAGGTCCTAGTGGTTCCGACCTCGGAGGGTTTTTAAAAGGATGGTAGAGAGAGCTTCGAGCTCAGCAAAAGGATGGTTTTTGCATTTCGAGGCTAAGGGAGACCCTCCAGGGTTGGATGACCTGGAACTACAACAAGAGGAATCTCGATTGTGGAAGGTTTTTGGCCGGTAAACGGACGGTTTTGTCGGGCAGCAAAGACGAAGATTGGCGATTGTGGAACAGCCTCCGTGAGATGTCGTGCAATTGGAACATCAGAAGTTCAAACGAAGAAGCAATGCATTACTACCCTAATACCATTCTCCTTGCATTTTAATACATTTTTATCTATTTATTAATTTTTTTCTTTTTTAATTAGTGGGATCTCTTCTTTATATATTTCCCTTTCCCTCCTCTTACTTCTCCCTAATGAACACCATATTCTTTGGAAGCTTGAATTTAAGTTAACGGGGCTTGTTCCATATGAATAGGTTTCATCTTCTGAATAATAATAATAATAATAATAATAATAATAATAATAATAATAATAATAATAATAATAATTACAGCAACGGCCACAACCTCACCCGACGACCAAACAAAAAGTATGTTGGTGGGACCTGACGCTCCACGAAAACAACTGAACACAGGAACCGCATTGTTCATAGTTTAAAACAATCTTGTAAGTATCAACAATGAAAGGATGGGGTGACTCATCTTCCGTCCATTAATTCTCTTCGAAATCTGTGGATTGGTGAGATGACGGTTATTGGACTCTGGTGGATAAAGAAAAGTTATTTGAAAGAAGTCTTTTCAAAGTATTTGACGAGAGGTCTATAAAAAAATCTAAAGTTGAAGGCAAAAATTGAAGGATTTAACTTTTTCGCAACTCCGAAGAGGCACAAAATAAAAAAAGGTAAAATATGAGGACAAGAAACTCAGGATTTCGTTATTTCTGCGATTTCGCAAACCCTGGTTTTTACGTTGAACCTAATTTCTTTATCAGAGATTGGAAAGGATACGGAAACGATTGTCTTGCTCAAGAAAATTGTTGTGATCCTTCCTGAGTGATAACAAACCCGTCTCTTGAAAAGTCAGGCTAAATGAGTCAGGAACACAGAAGAAGGAAAAGATTTGTACATTAAAAAAGTAAATATTACGAAGAAATTACATAAAATGTTCACTCAGACCCAAAACTTCCTTCCACGGCATTATAGCAGCACACAGTAAAGAAGAGCTCATGAACAAAGCTCACAGTATTTTATTCCTTACCAACATATACTCGTCCCACTAAAAGTCTGAAGAAGCTGTTGAGACAGGATTTAGAAAAAACAAGACAAAAATGGTACACCCGCCATTTCAAAGGTCGACTTAGCCGCGCTCATACTGGGATCCGGCCAAGATGTTCCACTACCTACTTCTGAACTCAAAATATTGACAGTTCTGGTGGGCTTTAATTCAAATTCTTAATAATAATAACAATAATTTGAAAGAGTAATATTGAGAAAAGGAAGGAATTTAGTTTTAAAAGCACTAAAACAAACAATTTTCGTCTGCACTTTTCAGATACTAGGTACACAAATAACAGCATCAAAATAAGATTAGGCAAGAATAAGAAATAGTTTCTGACGAGGCCTGAGAAGAGTAAGAACATAATTCATATAGAGTAGAATCATCTGCACATGAATGGATGGGACAAGCCAGAGGTCACTGAAGATAGGAAGAGGGTACAACAAGAGCGAGGACATCTCAAGGGATAGATAAAGGGACAGATACAGGTCTGTTAATTATAAACGGAACGTGACGACCCATAATGTCAAAAGCAATTCATCTGGTCAATAACAATGGCCAATCCTTCTTTCCTTATCCACTCCGTCTCGTTTACAGGCACTATTTCGGCCACTGTCTCAGCAGACCTTAAGAGAGCAGTACCTCCATCTCTTGAGTGTCGGCTACTTATTCGAGGGGGGGGGGGATCCCATATCTTTTGGTCTCTCAGTCTTACATTTTTCTGTAAATTCCTTTGGGGTTGGAGCCCCTTCTCTGAATAGCAGTACAAGACTGTTAGCACTACTGGCCTTACAAATACACAGACACACACACACACATATGTGTGTGTGTGTGTGTGTGTGTAGTTATTTAACTTGCGCTTGAGCTAAAAAACGGTACCAGATTTTGTCTAACGTGGCCCTGTAAAAATACATACATAAAGGCAGAATGTGGTCTCCTACAAACACACAGACACACTACAATTATTTGCACATATAACTGATTTTGACGTAATGATAGAGCGAATTCACATAATGATAAGTACGAGAAAGAAAGTAAGATATAATTATCCAATTTAAAAATTTGGAGAAAAATCAGGTATCCACAATTAACAAACATACTTAGGATATCAAAACCAAGAAATGAAAAGCAGAAAGAAGGAAAAACAACGGAAATGAGAGCAAGAGGCATAAAAACTGAAATATGAGAAAGTAAAAATCGAAATAACAAACATACATAGGGTATCAATACCAGGAAATTAAAAGCACAAAGAAGGAAAAACAACGGAAATATGAGCAAGAGGCAGAAAAACTGACAAAAAAAGAGTAAAAACAGGATAAGGATACGAAAGACAGGAAAAAGGTCCACACAAGAGACTAGAAACTCGACACAGCAAACACTGCGGACAAAACTACAGTCGGGACCCGACCCGACGCATCACCCCCGAGGGAGCCCGCTGCTGCACCAAGCACGCCCATTCCAGCCCCGAGATAAACCGTACGACAAAACTTGAGTGATACTCTACGGGAATCAATCATCATTATTCGCCTCTCATCTGACTCAGCTGCTCTACTTTCTCCTGCCGTCTCCTCAGCCAAACCGATCGGCGCTTACGCTCTGGACCCGACGTCGAGGGGGTTAATTCTTCCTGCTGCGTTTTGACGAGAAGAATTATTCTCTTCATTTCTCTGCGAGGAGGAAGAGGAGGCGGCAGAATCAGAGAAGGGCAAGTTGTGAGATATATTTTTTTTTTTTTTTTTTTTTTTTTCAGACCAGGCCCCGTCATCTCAGGGGTCCTCGCTCGCTAGAGCATTCTATAAAAACGAGTCCCTGTATAGTTTCCGCGATCCTCGCCACTCCGGCCATAGCGCTTTGGTTTATTTTTCGATCCTTGGCGAAATGGGCCAACTCGTGATTGCCGAGGGGTTTTATCACCTTCTTTTATTAACTCTACGGAAGTTTTTCTTTCCTTTTATGTAGGTGAAGCCTTTTCGGATCGCGAAGATCTCTCTCGCCGTCGGCCCTTCCGGGAATAACAGAGAGGGTTAGGGAAAAGTTGAAATCGAGATAGATACGAAACGAGGCGGTACAAGGCGTTCGGTGTTAGAATGACTATCGAAATGCGCAGGCAGTTTTATCTGTGGGGATCACCTAACAGACTCGCGAATCATATGGAGATTCTGAAGGTCAGAAGGAAATGTCTCGTCAAAGGAATTTAAAATGAAGGTATTAGATGTGTGTAACAGTTTAATTTATGCAACTTCTTATTAACAAGAACCATATGGAGATTCTCAAGGTCAGAGGGATATGTCCCGTCAAAGGAATGTTAAACTAAAAGGATTCGCCATGTGTAAAAGTTAAATCCCTTAATAGTAGGGCACTGCCTTCCTTCAAGGTGTGTCAGTAATAAAACACTGACTTCTCATTACAGTAATCATTAATCACAAACTGACAACAAGGCAGCTCTGTAACGAAACAGCTCTGTGACGAAACAATGACTTCAAACCACATAACTCATAGGTATAAGTTATCTTGGAGGTAAAACCTTGACTTGACTGCTAACTCCACATAAGATAAATCAGTGGTGAAGCACTAATTACAAGACGCTATCAAGTGATAGAGAATTATTCTCCAGAAAGATATTTCAGCGGTAGAGTTCTGATTTCCAGCAAGGTAACTCAGCCTGAGAGAGAGAGAGAGAGAGAGAGAGAGAGAGAGAGAGAGAGAGAGAGAGAGAGAGAGAGAGAGAGAGAGAGTTAAAAAAAACGATACCGCAGGAAACAAAAAAAAAAATAGAGGGAACGGCATCAGTAAAACACAACATACACGATAATAGGCTCTTTCAGCGGACTGGGGACGGGGTGGAGCTGGAACTGGAATATAAAATTTTCAGCACTGAAAATAATGTTGAAACAATTGTTACGAGAGGGTGGAAAGTAAGATAAGAAAGAGAATATGAACGGAGGTACAGTAAATGAATGAAAAGGGTTGCAACTACGGGCCGACGGGATAATGCAAACAGCCTCAAGTAATGCCTACAGTATACCGCATGAGGGGCACAGACAGCACTACCCCTCTTGCTAGAAAAGGGGTGGAGACTGTCCTTGAAGATATCAACACGGTGATAAGACTACAACCTCTTAGCTATTTTTGACTGCAAAATCAGTACACTAAAGAAAGTATATGTTAAGCGATTAATGAGGCCAAAATGAAGCGTTTATTCAGTAAAGAAAAAAAAAAAAAAAATTCTTCTTAACAGCCTCACTTACAGCCAATAAATTCATAAGTTTTCGCCCAAAAACTTGGGCTAAAATCATTCTCAAATTCAGTAATATCACACTTCGTCCAATACCGATCAGCCAATTCCTAACCTTTATTCTCAACTTAACTTAAAAATCCAGTGAATTCCCCATGTCTCTTCTAAACTTTAAGTGTAAATAAAGATAAAATTTTATATATTCAAAACATTTCATCTAATCAGCTTTTAAAATTATTTTATATTCTGTTAAAATCACAACATAACTTCTAAAAACTTAAACTTTAGTCTTATGAGAGCGTGCTTAAGATTTTGTTCCGGAAAAAATTCTTGATAATGAAACAAAATTATTTTTCAACAAGCCTCCTTAATGACCCACCATTAAACACACAAGTAAATTCATTATTATAGATGTAAATGCCAAAAGTGCACATTTCCCCAGCTCATGTTCAATTACATTTCTCGAATATGTCCCGTATACATTTTCTAATTGTTCATGAAGATTAATGAGTGAATGGAATGAACACTTCAACCAACCATTACTGCTTATGATATGCAAGTAATTTGGTTGCCTCAGCTGGATCGACGGGTTGTTATTGTTCTTCCAACCAAAGACCAAAGACCAAGACCACTGGAATCCACGTCCAGGGAAGACCAATGTAGACAGGTGATTAAAAATGGCTATCTATTCACTCTTCAGGTGAAACCACCTTCAAAGTTAAAATGAATTAAAGGAATGGAATATAAAACTTAGGCCAAAACCCACGCACTGGAACCTATGAGGTCACTCAGCGCTGAAAGAGAAATTGATAATAAAAAGGTTTTGAAGGTGTAACAGGAGGAAAACCTGTTAGTTGCACTCTGGATCAATTGTTACGAGAGAGTGGAAAGTAAGATGGAAGAAAGATATGAATGAAGGTACAGTAAAAGGAATGAAAGGGGTTGCCAGAGTCATTCCCTAATGTTGGAATGGAATATCAAATTTAGGCCAAAGGCCAAGTGCTGAGATCATAGAGGTCTTTCAGCGCTGAAAGGGCAATTAAGGGTAAAAATTTTTTAAAGGTGTAACAGGAGGAAACCCTCTCACTTGCACTATGAAACAACTGTTAGAAGAGAGTGGAAAGTAAGATGGAAGAAAGAGGATTATGAATGGAGACACTGTACAGGAATAGGGATGAAAGGGGTTGCAGCTAGGGGCCGAGGGGAAACAGCAAAGAAACTGAAGTAATGCCCATACTGCATTGAGGTGCACATGGTACTACCCCCCCGGCGGGAGTTAAAATGAATTAAAAGAGCTGAAGAGAAGGCCCACTGTAACCTCTGCAGGGACAGATTTGAAATCCTCCCCAGCCCACACAACGCTTCATGGATTGTGGTCAATGAAATACTACACAGAAATTCTTTATCCTGTTCCCCATCTGGTACCCGCAACCTGTATAATTACACGAGGCAGTGGTGCCTTGTTACTCTAATTTTCATAAGCAGTATGGCATACTATCTCATATCTCTCAGCTAGGAGATCGATTAGCCAATCTGTTCAAGTTAGTTAACCGAGTTCAATTTGCAAAGCTGTTAAAGTAAATTAACCGGGGTCGATTGGCCAATCTGTTAAAGTAAATTAACCGAGGTCGACTGGCCAATCTGTTCAAGTTAACCGAGGTCGATTGGTCAATCTGTTAAAGTTAACTGAGGTCGATTAGCAAAGATGTTCAAGCAAGTTAACCAAGGTCGATTAGCAAATCTATTAAGGTAAATTAGCCGGGGTCGATTGGCCAATCTGTTAAAGTTAAACGAGGTCGATTAGCAAATCTGTTCAAGTAAGTCAACCGAGGTAGATTCGCCAATCTGTTAAAGTTTACTGAGGTCAATTAGCAAATCGGTTCAAGTAAGTTAACCGAGGTCGATTGGCCAATCTGTTAAAGTTAACTGAGGTCAATTAGCAAATCGGTTCAAGTAAGTTAACCAAGATCGATTGGCCAATCTGTTAAAAGTTAATTGAGGTCAATTAGCAAAGCTGTTCAAGTAAGTTAACCGAGGTCGATTGGCCAATCTGTTAAAGTTAAACGAAGTCAATTAGCAAATCTGTTCAAGTAAGTTAACCGAGGTCGATTGGCCAATCTGTTAAAGTTAACTGAGGTCAATTAGCAAATCTGTTCAAGTAAGTTAACCGAGGTCGATTGGCCAATCTCTTAAAGTTAAACGAGGTCAATTAGCAAATCTGTTCAAGTAAGTTAACCGAGGTCGATTGGCCAATCTGTTAAAGTTAAACGAGGTCAATTAGCAAATCTGTTCAAGTAAGTTAACCGAGGTCGATTGGCCAATCTCTTAAAGTTAAACGAGGTCAATTAGCAAATCTGTTCAAGTAAGTTAACCGAGGTCGATTGGCCAATCTGTTAAAGTTAAACGAGGTCAATAAAATCTATTCAAGAGGTCGATTGGCCAATCTCTTAAAAGTTAAACGAGGTCAATTAGCAAATCTGTTCAAGTAAGTTAACCGAGGTCGATTGGCCAATCTGTTAAAGTTAAACGAGGTCAATTAGCAAATCTGCTCAAGTAAGTTAACCGAGGTCGATTGGCCAATCTGTTAAAGTTAACCGACGTCGATTAGCAAATCTGTTCGAGTAAGTTCACCGAAATCGTTTGGCCAATCTGTTAAAGTTAACCAATGTCGATTAGCAAATCTGTTACAAGTTAACCGAGGTCGATTAGCTAATCTGGTAAAAGTTTACTAGGTCCATTAGCCAATCTGTTAAATAAGTACCTTTCTCTCTATATATCTCTCCAAATTTATTCTCTCTCTCTCTCTCTCTCTCTCTCTCTCTCTCTCTCTCTCTCTCTCTCTCTCTCTCTCTCTCGTTTTCGTGGCTCAATGTTACCAATCACAGATCAAAACCGAGGAACACGTGTTTGATCCACAAACCTAACGAGATAAGCAATGCTTTGGGTAAGTCTCTTATAAAATTCCAGCTGGTCGCTGCTATCCATGTTTGAATGTCGTGGGTCACAGCTGAAGATTGGGAGAATTAGTGGAAACTCGTTTAAAAGAATACAAAATGAGAAAGATATGCACTCCACCAAACTTGTACAACGATATATCATAACTGGTAAGGGAAAAACTTGACAAGGTTATTCTTATCAACACCAGGGTGACTCCTTTCATCAGATTCTCTCTATATATATCTACACAATATACATATATATATATATATATATATATATATATATATATATATATATATATATATATATATATATATATATATATATATATATATATATATATATATATATATATATATATATATATATATATATATATAGTCTTATCAACACCAGGGTGACTCCTTTCATCAGATTCTCTCTATGTATATCTACACACAAACAAACACACGCACATTATATATATATATATATATATATATATATATATATATATATATATATATATATACACACATATATATATACATAGCTCAGTGGGTAGGACGTCGACTGGAGTCGCTGGATAAGTATTTGTGTCGTGGGTTCGAGACTCAGCAGTACCAGTCCATTTATCACTTATAAATTCCCCTTCGGTGATAATTCCCCATCGGGGATATTCCCAAGGTAGAGTGAATTTTATATTAAGCGACGTTTGCAGCTTCATGATTGTATATAAATCACGGTGGTGTGATAAAAATTTCATATATATACAGTATACGGTCTCCCACAAAAGCCAAATTAAAGTCCTTCAAAAGAAGGCATCGTGCTTACCCCATACAAAAAATGGGAAAAAGCACGTTAAAAGAAGAAGAAGAAGAAATATATATATATATATATATATATATATATATATATATATATATATATATATATATATATATATATATATATATATATATATATATATATATATATATATATATATATATATATATATATATATACTCTGTATATTTATATACATATATAAAATCCACGGAACCCTAACCTCACATTTCAATTACACAAACGCAGTACTACACGTACCTGTATTTATAAAAAATACTTCGTCACGTATTGTAATAACTACAATGATCCCTTGAATTCTCTACATTTTCCTCTAGGTTTTTTTAATTCCAAAAAAGGAAAGCTAAGAAACTCTCCTTCCTATCCGCCTGGGAACGAGAATTTCTTCACTCGATTCCTTTTGGGGGTTTCACGGCTTTCCGTGGAAATTGTATGCAGTAATCAAAAGTAATTAAAAAAAGTGACTATGTCACTGTGGCAGTTACAAAGTATATGTGTATATATATACATGTATATATTACAAGTGCATTTCACAAACTAAGCCGAAGATAGATCGTACACAAACTTTACTCTCAGACACCCAAACTAGGCTGAAGATCAGTCTAGTAAACGGGACCATATCACACAAAAGTTATTCGTAACGCGACAATCTAAAGCTAATGCCAAATAAATAATAAGTGCAATTCATAGACACATCGTTAACTGTTATTCAGTTACAAAGGTTACTGAAATGACAATTGACCACTGACTGACCATTTCGTCCCCGTTTTGACGACCTGGCATATCCCAATTTTTTTTTTCTTTCAAGTTTTTGAGTTTTCCAGGCATGGTGTCTCAGTTTTTTTATACTCTATAACATATCAAAATGAAAGCTGTATGCGTTGTCAGATTTTACAAAAAAAAAAACTTACTCAAAAGATGAGCTAATTAGAAGCTCTGAATAATATCAAAATGTCTGAAGCCTATTTTCTCAGAATGAGAAGAAATGGCGTACGCTAGTTCGTCAAATTAAGGACGCTTTTTTAAATTTTACGCTTTATCAAATTCTGTTAAGAACAGAAGAACAAGAAGCCAGGGCAACGTACAAATATCCTTGGTAATAATTATCTCAAAACATCACTTCAATGCAGCGATATCTTGTCCAAAATACGTTCACTAACAAATTTCACCGCTTTCTAGACCAGGTAAAAAAATATTTTATACAATTTGAACCAAATGTTTTCTGAAAGGATTTTCAAACAAGATATGCTGTTCTTTCGAGAATATACAAAATTTATTCGAGGCTTTTATATATTCTTAAAAGAACAGCATATCTTGCCTATAAAAAAACTTTCAGAAAACCTTTGGTTAAAATTGTGTACAATAATTTTTTTTTACCTAGTCACGGAAGAACGTCCAAATTATGTTTTCATTTAGAAAATTTCTCACAAGCGGAATATCAATTCAAGAACACAGAGTAAAATATTATGTACACAATTTTCGAATAAGCGGTACATCCCTCTCGAAACATTTTCAGTTAGAACATTTCTATCGGCTCAGAAAAAAATGTTTTATGATCTATTCACTCCGCTATTTCATCACCGAAGTTCCTAACTAAACAGATCGTTCCGGTATCATCTACGCCTGGAATAAGTCCTACAATCATCCCAGCGGCATTCGGTGAGCACTGACACGGTCCAGAAAAAGCGATAACACATAACATTACGCAAAATAATGCTGCAATAACTGCCACCAAACATCCATCATCATCATCATCATCATCATCATCACCATCGCCGGTCGCCCACGTCTGTGGAGCATTGATGGAAAATCAACTCGCTTCTCTGCCATCAATATAAAACCCACTGATGCAGATCGCAGTGAGGGTAAATCACTGATAAAAAAAATTCAAAGTGAATCGTAATTGAAAAAAGAAAAAAAATGTTCAGGGGGGCATTATGGGGGGTTGTCGTGCCCCCAATCAAATCCCCGTCCCCTCCCCCACCTTCCCCCCCACCCACCCACTCCGCCCTTGAATCACTTGAGAAGAATGGCCCAGATGAACATATTACACGCATATTCTTTATTGAAGACTTGGATCCCGGGGCTGAATGGATTCCCGAAACCGAAGGCGATAAGGTCGAAGATTTACTTTAATACCTCATGATTTTCGCCCTTCCAGCCTCCAATGAATAGCATCATCAGAGGCTGGGCTCTCCATTTCCTTTGCTCCACCAGATATGTATGAAGCTTACGAGAGGGATATAAATTGAAGTACATTTTCAAGAAGGTTTTGCAAGGAAGCAGGTTCCTTTATTTGGTTTTATTTTCATTGGAAAGCGGAGAGAGAGAGAGGGGGAAGGGAGGGGCGGAAACGGGACTGTAGGAGAAAGAAAAAGAAGAAGCAGCAGGAGAGAAAGAGAAACCATAATGAAAGGAAGGAGTATCTTGGGGGATGAAAATTCCATTGACTGACAAGAGTTGCGAATCTTGACGTCAGATGACCCGGAATGAAGAGACATCAGGGGACTGATAATGAGTTCTATTTCTACTCTTCTTCTCCTCCTCCTTCCGTCAATCCCTACACCCCCACGCCTACGACCATAGGGACACCCCTCCCCCGCCCTACCGTTGCCCTATGCCCACGTCCGAAGACTCACACACACACACACACACACACTCGAGAGTCGCTCCCTTTCCAATGGTTGCTGCGTATGTTTCGAGAGCCCTCTCGTCTGCCACAGGACTTGGGTGCTTTCACAGACCGCCGCTTTCACCTTACTTTTACGAGCATTACGGTTTCTTTTGGCAATGAACAGTAATTCTGGACGAAGACGTCATCCCAAGACGCACCCTGACATGTGGAACATAACGCATTATTTGTGACGAGCAAGACGATGGAAACCGATACATGTCTCCATTAATTTAAGGGAGACAAAGGACGATGCGCCATTTATGGCTTGCACAACAGTGTTTTGAAGACAAATGAACGTCGTCTCGCGCAACAATCACGCATCTCATTAATGTGCGGTCCACATAAACAAGACAATAAGTCATTATATTGGAAATGGAATATAAAATTTAGGCCCATGGCCAAGCCCTGGGACCTATGAGGTCATGCAGCTCTGAAACTGAAAAAGTAAATAGGTTTTAAAGGTGTAACAGGAGGAAAGACTCGAAGTTGCACAATGAAACAGTTGTTAGGAGAGGATGGAAAGTAAGCTGGAAGAAAGAGAATATAGAGCAATGAAGGTAATGAAAGGGGATGCAACTACGGGTCGAAGGGACGTTGCGAAGAACTTATATAATGCCTAAAAACAGTGCACAACGTCAGGTGCAATGACTGCACTACCTTACAACGGAATTAAGTCGTTATATTTGCATTTTTATTCTGGTGTGAGATTTGTGCGAATCCTTAATTTTGCCTTGAGAGTTCACACATCCGTTTCTAATTCAAACTATGGATATAAAAGGGGGGTTGAGCGTTGTGCTAATACAACTGAATCTCAGATTCCTGAGTGATCCCGAAACTTGTAACATACCCCAGCAGTCTACAGCATATAGAACCCCGTGGTGAGTAGTGCCGTCAGCGCACATCATGCGGTGCACTGTAGGCATTACTTAAGGTTCTTTGCACCGTACCTTCGGCCCCTAGCTGCAACCCCTTTCGTTGCTTTTACTGTACCTCCTTTCATATTCTCTTTCTTCCATCTTACTTTCCACCCTCTCCTAACAATTGATTCATGGTGCAACTGCGAGGTTTTCCTCCTGTTACACCTTTCAAACATTTTTCTGTCAATTTCCGTTTCAGCGCTGAATGTCCTCATAGGCCTTTGGCCTAAATTCTATAGTCAATTCAATACAGCATACAGAATTGAATTACTGTACAGAGAGGTCTAGGAATCAACATAATAGGAATTTATAATATTTATAAGGATATTTCTTATATCATAACTTCCATTCTTCAAAAAAAAAAAATTGTATGCGTTCCGGTTTCACAAATGTTTCTTTCCTACAACCACAACTCGCTCGAATTCTCCCCCTGCTTTCGTTTTCCCTAATTCCTGAAAATTCCCTTTTAGAAGGAGTTGGTAACCGCTTTTTCCTTAATTCGTGCATCTTCCTTTATGCTAGATACGACCAAAAGATCTGCTTTTGGATAACTTACCTGGACAGTCCATGTTCATTAACCCCGCGCCCGCACGCATATTGCAGCAGTCCCAAAAACAGTAGTTATGATAGAATATCTGATGAATTACTCCATAAAAAAAAATTTTTATAGATAAATATATATATATATATTTTATATATATATATATATATATATATATATATATATATATATATATATATATATATATTTATAAATGTATATATATATATATATATACTGTATATATATATATATATATATATATATATATATATATATATATATATATAATTTATGTATAAATATGTATAGATATATCTGATAATTACATATATTAGAATTTTTATAAATTATATATATGCTGTATATATGTATGTGTGTATATATATACAGTATATACCTGTATATATTTATATATATATATATATATATATATATATGTGTGTGTGTGTGTGTGTGTGTGTGTGTGTGTGTGTGTATAAAATGTTGTCGGGCCCGATCACCGTCACCAGTTAAGCTGTAATTTATCTGTTCTTCGATCTCTCAATTTCCATCTCTGAACGCAACTCAGTATAGTTGACTGACCACCATGAACATTATTCATTGCTCTAGTCAATGGGGGCACAAGGAGTTCGATAGATCAAGCTCTGTCTCCACCCGTAAAAAATAAATATAATATATCAAATGATAAATGACAAAAAAGAAACAAAAGCAAATAGAATTTTAAAAACTCAGACGTCAGATACAAGCAAGTAAAAACAATCGTAAAATGATTATTAATAACAGATTAATGATCAAAAAGACTAAGTAATAAGATAATAGGTAACGAGAAAAACTGAATAAATAGAACAAAGTTGCAATACAATATCAAAAGACTAAAATAACAAACACAAGTAGTAACAACAAATACATATAAAATGAAGTTGAATAAATACATATTGCAAAAAGACAGACACAGATCAGGCAATTAAAAATAAGAAGACAGAACCTGAAATACACTGAATAAAAACAGAATATAAAAACAATAAGTAATTAAACGAAGTTAAAACAAAAAATGATAAATAGCAACCGACGAGAAAAAAACAAACGAAAGGAAAGAGAAGCGGCACATAAAAACAACGCCGAATAAATGAAGAAAAAAAAAACATTCATTCTTCACATCTCGGACAAGAGACAACGGGAGAAGACGCACCGGGCGACACACACGAGGACAGACGGACCACCCCATTACAAGGGCGAGTTCAATTACTGTTTTCCCTCGGTCGAATCGTCTCCCAAGACAAATGCTGCTGCTGCTCTTCTTCCCGCGACGTCTGACAGGATTGGATATGAGATATTGCTCTCTCTCTCTCTCTCTCTCTCTCTCTCTTATCTCGGAGGGATGCTCTGTTTCCAGGAAGTAATGCGACAGATATTTCACCGGTTTACTAGGTTTTCCAACTCTCTCTCTCTCTCTCTCTCTCTCTCTCTCTCTCTCTCTCTCTCTCTCTCTCTCTCTCTCTCTCTCTCACTGAAGGAACGGTCGTTCGTCCAGGATGTGTATTCATATGGTTTTCAGATTATGGTAATCATATTGCAACTGGAACATAAAATTTAGGGCAAAGTTCAAAAGCTGGGATCTATGAGGTTATTCAGTGCTGAAAATAATGTTGAAACTATTGTCAGGAGAGGGTGAAAAGTACGATGGAAGAAAGAGAATATGAACGAAGGTAAGGTAAAATGAATTAAAAGGTTTGCAGCTAGGGGCCGAAAGGACACTGCAAAGGACCTGAAGAATAGAATAGAATAAGAATTCAAGGCAAAGGCCAAGCGCTGGGACCTACGAGGTAATTCAGCGACGAAAGGGAAATTGACAGTAAGAATGTCTGAAAGGTGTAACAGGAGGAAAACCTTGCAGTTGCACTATGAAACAACTGTTAGAGAGGGTGGAAGGTCAGATGAAAGAAGGAGAATATGAAAGGAGGTACAGTAAAAGGAACGAAAGGGATTGCAGCTAGGGGCCGAAGGGATGCTGCAAAGAACCTTAAGTGAAGCCTATTGTGCACCACGTGAGGTGCATTGACGGCACTACCCGCCCTGTGGGGGAACATCGTCTTGAAACACTTCCTCTTGAAGGGAAAAGGCGTATAATTAAAAAAAAATTTATTGTGGACTTAACTTTGTTTCTCTCAAAGAAAAGGTGAGTGAAACGTTTTATCTTTCCACAAATTGTCTTCATAGAGAAGAGCTGTTGAAACAAATGACACAATAATTAGTTGACTAATGTTAGTCTCGGTTAAATCCCAAAATCTCGTGTCTCGAGCTCTCTCTTTGATAAAAGGTGTTCTGAAAAATTAGAAAATCTGAAAATGAGGTTTATTTTATCGTAATCCAAGTACAAAGAAAAATTCTATTTGAAATAATCTGTTCAATCTTAACAAAGCGGCCTCTTAAAGCAAACAAACCTGAATCACGCTGAATTTTCAAAAGCATGTCACAGCGATTTCTGAATTCATTTTCTAGATGACCTCCTTCCTATCGGCCCTTATTCGGCCAATCTGACGGGAGGCATAAATTTGTTCATTTTTTATTGTAGCTTCCTTGAAGAACTCTTTCTCTCCCGTGTCATAATGTTTTTGTTATTATTATTATTATTATTATTATTATTATTATTATTATTATTATTATTATTATTATTATTGAACCAAACGAAAACTTCTTTCAGTTTTCTTTTGAAGATGGAAAGAGAAACCCACAAGATTCTTGTGTATAACTTGTTTATTGGTAAATATTTACATATTACTTTGATCTCGAGCACTTTCAGGTCCTAACTGTGACCCTTTTTCAAGAGATGAGATAGTCATCTCTTGAAAAAGGGTCACAGTTAGGACCTGAAAGTGCTCGAGATCAAAGTAATATGTAAATATTTACCATTAAACAAGTTATACACAAGAATCTTGTGGGTTTCTCTTTCCATTATTATTATTATTATTATTATTATTATTATTATTATTATTATTATTATTATTATTATTATTATTACTACTGTGAAGACGAACCATATTTATATTGAACAAGCCCACAGGGGCCACTGACTTGATATTCGAGCTTCCAAAGAATATGGTGTTCAGTCGAAAGAAGTAACAGAAGATAATGGGAATTACAGAAAAAGGAGATCAGTTATTAGAAAAAAAGATAAATTAACAAATTAATAATAATAAATAAATATAACAATAAATAAAAATGTAAGTAAATTATTAAAATAAAATGAGAATTGCATTGAATTAGGGTGGCAAGGCACTGCATCTTCGCTTGAACTTGGGTAGTTTTCCCAACCGGCTAACTCCTTTTCATAACCCAAACAAACCAACAAACGGAGAAGCGAACGCAAACCTAAGTACCAGAGAAAAGAAAACAACCCAAAGTAACATAGGGGAAAACAATCCAAAGTTAACAGAGAAACGAAAACAATCCAAAGTAACAGAGATGCGAAAATAATCCAAAGTAACAGAGATGCGAAAATAATCAAAGCAATAGAGAAACGAAAACAATCCAAAGTAGCAGAGAAACGAAAACCCAAAGTAACAGAGAAACGAAAACAATCCAAAGTAACAGAGAGACGAAAACAATCCCATGTAACAGAGAAACAAAAATAATCCAAATTAATAGAGAAGCACAAACAATCCAAAGTAACAGAAACGAAAACAACCCAAAGTAACAGAAAAAAACAATCCAAAGTAACAGAGATGCGAAAACAATCCCATGTAACAGAAAACAAAAATAATCCAAATTAATAGAAAGCACAAACAATCCAAAGTAACAGAAACAAAAACAACCCAAAGTAACAGAGAAACAAAAACAATCCAAAGTAACAGAGATGCGAAAACAATCCCATGTAACAGAGAAACAAAAATAATCCAAATTAATAGAGAAGCACAAACAATCCAAAGTAACAGAAACGAAAACAACCCAAAGTAACAGAGAAACGAAAACAATCCAAAGTAACAGAGAGACGAAAACAATCCCATGTAACAGAGAAACAAAAATAATCCAAATTAATAGAGAAGCACAAACAATCCAAAGTAACAGAAACGAAAACAACCCAAAGTAACAGAGAAACGAAAACAATCCAAAGTAACAGAGAGACGAAAACAATCCCATGTAACAGAGAAACAAAAATAATCCAAATTAATAGAGAAGCAAAAACAATCCAAAGTAACAGAAACGAAAACAATCCAAAGTAACAGAGAAACGAAAAGAACCCAAAGCAACAGGGAAACGAAACAACCCAAATTAATAGAGAAGCGAAAACAATCCAAAGTAACAGAAACGAAAACATCCAAAGTAACAGAGAAACGAAAACAATCCAAAGCAACAGAGAAACGAAAACAATCCAAATTAATAGGGAAGAAAAACAATCCAAAGTAACAAAGAAACAAAACAACCCAAAGTAACAGAAACGAAAACAATCCAAAGTAACAGAGAAACAAAACAGCCCAAAGCAACAGAGAGAAGAAAACAATCCAAAGTAACAGAGAAACGAAAACAACCCAAAGTAACAGAGAGACGAAAACAATCCAAAGTAACAGAGAAACGAAAACAGCCCAAAGCAACAGAGAGAAAAAAACAATCCAAAGTAACAGAGAAACGAAAACAGCCCAAAGCAACAGAGAGAAGAAAACAATCCAAAGTAACAGAGAAACGAAAACAATCCAAAGCAACAGAGAAACGAAAACAATCCAAATTAATAGGGAAGCGAAAACAATCCAAGGTAACAAAGAAACGAAAACAACCCAAAGTAACAGAGAGACGAAAACAATCCAAAGTAACAGAGAAACGAAAACAGCCCAAAGCAACAGAGAAAAAAACAATCCAAAGTAACAGAGAAACAAAACAATCCAAAGCAACAGACAAACAAAACAATCCAAATTAATAGGGAAGCGAAAACAATCCAAAGTAACAAAGAAACGAAAACAACCCAAAGTAACAGAGAGACGAAAACAATCCAAAGTAACAGAGAAACGAAAACAACCCAAAGCAACAGAGAGAAGAAAACAACCCAAAGTAACAGAGAAACGAAAACAACCCAAAGCAACAGAGAAACGAAAACAACCCAAAGTAGCAGAGAAACGAAAACAACCCAAAGCAACAGAGAGAAGAAAACAATCCAAAATAACAGAGAAACGAAAACAACCCAAAGCAACAGAGAAACGAAAACAACCCAAAGTAGCAGAGAAACGAAAACAATCCAGATAAATAGAGAAGCGAAAACAATCCAGAGTAACAGAGAGACAAAAACAATCCCATGTAACAGAGAAACAAAAATAATCCAAATTAATAGAAGCGAAAACAATCCAAAGTAACAGAAATGAAAACAATCCAAAGTAACAGAAATGAAAACAATCCAAAGTAACAGAGAAACGAAAACAACCCAAAGTAACAAAGATGAAAACAATCCAAAGTAACAGAAAAAACGAAAACAATCCAAACTAACAGAGATGCGAAAACAATCCAAAGTAACAGAGAAACGAAAACAATCCAAAGTAACAGAGAAACGAAAACAATCCAAAGTAACAGAGAGACGAAAACAATCCCATGTAACAGAGAAACAAAAATAATCCAAATTAATAGAGAAGCGAAAACAATCCAAAGTAACAGAAATGAAAACAATCCAAAGTAACAGAGAAACAAAAACCACCCAAAGTAACAGAGAGACGAAAACAATCCAAAGTAGCAGAGAAACGAAAACCCAAAGTAACAGAGAAACGAAAACAATCCAATGTAACAATGAGATGAAAACAATCCAATGTAAAACAGAGAAACGAAAACAATCCAAAGTAACACAGAAGCGAAAACAATACAAAGTAACAGAGAGACGAAAACAATCCAAAGTAACAGAGAAACGAGAACAACCCAAAGTAACAGAGAAACGAAAACAATCCAAAGTAACGGAGAAACGAACAAAACCCGAAACCAGAAAACGCAGACGCTTTTAATCTGCTTTAATCTCTCCCCTCAGTCCGCTTCATTATTCCGAGGGGGAAACGATAATGGCGGGATATGAAGAACCCGGTCGACCCTGGACGCGCGCCTCGCACCACGATAAACGATAGTTTTATTTACATAAATTCACTGACGCCGCCCATTATGAGAACTGGAGGCGAGTGACTATGGTCTTCCCGAAATTTCGCACAGAGAATTTTTTTTTTTTTTTTGTGAGGCTAAAATCTAGTTTCTGGAACTGGTGAGTTTGACCTGTTCTGAGGCTTAACGATTACCTGTTGAAGCTTGAACTTGAAGTCCTCTGAAACTACTGACTTTGGTATTAAAGGTAATCAGGTCTAAAGGACGCCACTAACGTTCAGTTGTACCTGCGCAGTTATGCCTGCACAGTCGGCCTGTGCAGGCAAAACTGAACCCATGACGTTCAGTTTTGCCAGCACATGCATAACTGCGCATGTGTAACTGAACGTTAATGGGTTCAATTATGCCTGCAGAGGCCGACTGTGCAGACATAACTGAGCAGGTATAACTGAGCGTTAGTGGAGGCCTTAAGGCTTCTATGACCGGTGACATTTGTCTATGGGAACTTTAAGTCTAAGGATTCTGAACCAGTGACTTTTGTTGCAAGGCCTTCAGTCTAAGGCTTCTCTGACTGTTCGAGATTAAAGTTTAAGACCTTCGGGACTAGCGGATTTTACTTAATGAAGCTGGAACCAAAGACTTTTACATGATGGACTTTAAATCACTTGCTTCTGGGCTAATAATGACTTGTGCCTAAAGGTGCTCAAGTATAGGGCTTCTGGACTTTGACTTTTGCCTTTGGGTACTCAAGTCTAGGGCTTCTTGGACTAGTGACTCTTGGGGCTTGACGTCTAGAACTTCTGGACCAGTGAATTTGACACAGTGAAGCTTTACGTTAATCTTCTGGGATCAGTGACTACTGCATGAATGATTTCAATCATATGCTCTTACTGGTGACTATTGACTGCGGTTGCTCAAGTCCACGGCTTCTGGGACTGGTGACTTTTACCAAAGGAGGCTTTATGTCTAAGTCTTCTGGATAAGTGAATTTTGTTATAGGAGCTTAAAGTCTTCGGCCTCTAAAGTCACTGAACCTGATGTTGCTTCAAATCTAAGACACAAAAGATTAAGTCACTGAGACCGACTTTACCTTAATAAGCTTAAAGTTTAAGGTCTTCTTGGGGACCCGTGACTTTAATATCTAGGGACTTTAGTCTAATGTCTTAGAACCAGTGGTTTATACCTGCAAAGTTTCAAGGACCAGTAATTTATACCCATGGCCTTGAAGGCTAAGACTTCTGAACCACTGGCTTTTCTTGCAAGGGTTGACATCTAAGGTTTCTGGGATTAGTGACGTCTAGTTATGAGTGCTTAATGCGCAATTCTTCTGGGACCAGTGGCTTTTACCTGCATGGGCCTAAAATCTAAGGTTTCTGAGACAAGTTATTTTTACCTCCAGTGACTTTTGTCTGAATAGGTCTGAGGTTTAAAGATTCAGGGACCAGGTACTTTTATCTGTGAAGGCGAAATGTTCAAGGAATCTTATCTGTCTAAGCTTATGGCCTTACTCTTCCGAAACCAATGATATTTACGTACAGGGACTTAAAGTCTAAACCTTTATGAACCACGAACGTTTTACCTGTATAAGCTAAAAGTACAAAGCTTCTGGGACCAAGAATTTATACTCGTAAAAGCTAATATCTAAAGCTTCCAGACACCACTGACTTGAACCTATAAGTGCTTACGGTCTACGGCTTCTAAACTACAGATAAACAGTGGATCCAATCGCAAAGGTACCTATGAACTATCTTTTGGAATTGTAATAGGATACTGTAGAAAGCACACAGCTGGATATACCATTCTCCAAGAACACTCTAATAGAATTTATTAAAATATGTGTAAAAGAATGTAAATCTGAATTCAACGGGAAATTTTACTGTTAAAATTTTAGCATCGCAATAGGTAACCCTTTACATCCAGTATTAAGTAATTTTTACATGGAATTATTGAAAAGCATAACACTAAAATAAAATAATTCCACGCAATGGAGTATGGTTCAGGTCTGTTGACGGTATAAGTAGTTGGCCAGGGAACGAAAATATAAATACCTTCTTCAGTAAATTAAAAGAATTGGTAATATCAATAACATTGACGACAGAAATGGAAAATGTTGGTAGCCTACCCTTTTTGAATTGCCTAATACATAAAAGTTATAATGGATTTAAATACCAAGTGTACAGAAAACCCTCCAATATTGCTGCCTGTGCAAAGTTAAGAAATGAGTTTTCCCATCCATGATTTTAAGAGGTTTACGTAAATGTAACCCTGAATACATAAATCGTAAAATAGACATAATCAGCAATATAGACGAGAAATTAAAATATCCTGATTCTGTGTCAGACAATCCATTAGAAGCGGAAAAATGTTTTTTTATGAAAACAACAAAGAAACTTACAACACAGGCAACTTAATTGTCCTACCATAAAATAACAATTTCAGAGATGTTTCATATCTTCTTAAACTTATAAAGAACTCTCCCAACATTACTAAAGAATGTGTGTGACAAATTTCATGTAAGTCTTATGACAACTTTTATACTGGGGAAACTCATACATCATCGGAAAAGAGAACAGAACAACATAAAAAGTGTGTAAGAAATGCACATGTGAGTAACTGAATTTTCGCACATGATAGTGAAAACAATCATACAATCAATGGGGCAGGGGCAAAAAAGGATAGTTACTAAGGAAAGCTTCTGTAAGAACATGAAAATCAGTTACGGCATGTATAAACTTAATCAGTTAGTTTCAATAAAAACACGAAAAATGTATAAATTTTAAGGAAGGGAGCTGGCACGGACGGGGGAAAAGGGTAGGCGGACAACAGCACACAAACAGATTCTATAGAACACTTGACCTCAGGCACAAACATGTGCTCGACTCCACCCTTTCCCTCCTGCCAGGAGTGAATGTTTGGTTTCCAGCGGTCTGTTTGTTCGTCTGTCTGTACTGTCCCCCTGGCAAATATACCGTAAATTTCTACCAATGTGTATCAGCCCTCTGAAAATGGTTCATATATATAGTTGAAACAGGTCAAGATTTACAACCAGTGTTTCATTTATCCTGTGGTAAATTTGGATACATTATTCACAAGTCATGTCGATTTGATTATTTATATATATATATAATATTAATCATATAAGTATATATATATATATTGATTTTATATATATATATATATATATATATATATATATATATATATATATATATATATATATATATATATATATATATATTACTATAAGGACCTCATCCAAACTGGTACGGATACTTGATAATGTGGACTGTTTGTCGAAGAAAGCTTGTAACTTTTTATGAATAAATACATCCAGTTTGAATGAGCTCCTTTTAGTAATTCTACTAATGCACAGAACACCTGTGTATGTGATAAGTTAAGTATACCTTAGTTTTACCAGACCACTGAGCTGATTAACAGCTCTCCTAGGGCTGGCCCGAAGGATTAGACTTATTTTACGTGGCTAAGAACCAGTTGGTTACTTAGCAACAGGACCTACAACTTATTGTGGAATCGAACCACATTATAGCGAGAAATGAAAAGTTAATATATATATATATATATATATATATATATATATATATATATATATATATATATATATATATATATATATATATATATATATATATATATATATATATATATATATATAACGCATGCACAGCAAAGCATACACCACGCCTCGCATTTCTATGATTCTCTACTGTCCCTCCATTCACCTTATACTGCAAGAATTCAATACTTGGAGAGCCCTACTCGTATTGCTAAGGCAAAGACGTATATGTCTTCCAGCCCAGTTTCCCATTGGCCAGATGAAAGCCCATTAATTTAACTTTGTGGCTTCTTTATACGTCTAGCAGACAATAAACGAATACGAACCCGTGGCCATAATTCGAACACGGGAACACTAACCGTAAACAACGGAGGTTTCTAATTTCAATAAGAATTCTGGAAGGAAAAGAATCAGAAGAGGGCACGTTCACACACACACACACACACACACACACACACACACATATACATATACATATATATATATATATATATATATATATATATATATATATATATATATATATATATATATATATATATAAATATATATATGTATATGTATATGTGTATATATATAACATATATGTATGTATATACATACATACATACATACATACATACATACATACATACATACATACATACATACATACATATATATATATATATATATATATATATATATATATATAAAATATATATATATACCTACAGATACATATGTGTAACGCCCTTTCTGCACCACGAACATGAGTCCAGAATATGTTAAAATTCTAGTCTCGTTAATTTTTTAGGATGAGGCTGCAAACCCAATGCCCTTCATCACCCTCACGAAGTCCATCACAGCTGACCAACTCCCTGGTACATAAACTCGATGCCTGGGTGAACAAAGACGCAATAAGAATTTGTGGAGGTAAACTTGGCTAAAGCCTTCCTCCTGTCCAGGGAATCCAGCCCGTGCCCTATTCCTTAAGAGGGGAATATCATGACCACTTAACCAGGAGGTCCACTTACTGAGAAATTATTTTTAACATCTAAAGATTAAAGACAAGACGATTTCTAAAAAGGCTGAAAAACTTTAAATCAAGTGATTCTCGGCCTTTAACCAACTGACATTTAAAGATAAAAGACTAGAAGGTTTTATAAAAAAGTTTGAAATGGTTAACTCAAGTAATGTTTGATCCTCTAACCTATACTTCAAAGACAGAAAATTGTTTCAAAGAACATCATTCGGTTTTGTCTCTTACTGTAACGTTACTAATTATCTAGAGAGTATCTTGAAAATCACGTCTGTATATTATGCAGTTCAGAAAGATAGGGGGAGCTAAGCTAACTTACAATCAACTCCCTCGGTAAAGAAAAATCGTACGAAGTAAATTCCCGAGAAAATGGAAGAGATGATGATCGTCACTCTTACATTACCTTCATAAAACAATTATGACAAGTCAGCGAATAAAATCATGACCTTCATAAAACAATTATGACAAGTCACTGAATAACATCATGACTTGTGCATGATACCGCGCGGGTGACGATGATACACTTTTAACATTTCGCTCAACTTTCTACTGAAATATTCAACTCATTTGCATTTTGTTTTTTTCCTCTGATTTACGCAGCACTGAGGAAGAACAGAGTTGTACACACCAGAAGCGAAAAGACTGTTTCGCTGATTAAATCAGTCGCTACTTAAGAACATAACTATTATCCGATATAGACAAGATGAACAGATTTTCATTATAACTGATAAATTCTAGCTCTTCATTATAACTGATAAACTCTAGCTTTTCATGATAACTGATAAATTATAGCTCTTCATTGCAACTGATAAATTCTACCGCTTCATTAGAACGATAAATTCTAGCTCATTATAACTGATAAATTTTAGCTCTTCATTATAACTGTTAAATTCTAGCTCTTCATTATAACTGGTAAACTCTAGCTTTTCAGGTTAACTGAAAAATTCTAACTCATTATAACTGATAAATTCTAGCTCTTCATTATAACGTAAATTCTAGCCCTTCATTATAACTGACAAACTCTAGCTTTTCATTTTAACTGGTAAACTCTAGCTTTTCATTTTAACTGGTAAACTCTAGCTTTCCATTTTAACTGGTAAACGCTAGATTTTCATTTTAATCGGTAAACT
The DNA here is from genome assembly GCF_040412425.1 of Macrobrachium rosenbergii. Taxonomy (NCBI): domain Eukaryota; kingdom Metazoa; phylum Arthropoda; class Malacostraca; order Decapoda; family Palaemonidae; genus Macrobrachium; species Macrobrachium rosenbergii. The sequence goes on from NC_089794.1 coordinate 38,193,786, forward strand.
CTAGTCTCTCATTTTAACCGGGCAAGTCTCATGTCGACGATTTCCTCAAGTATATATGCATGAAATATGTATGATTTTACTCCGTCAGAAGTTTACTGCTACTAATTTTTATTTTTCTTATATTTCCACTGTCTGTAAAATTACTTCTGTAATCTCATTCTCAAGGGGGAACCTCGGATTTTGCGAATTCTAAGCAGTATCTGAAATGAGTATGAATTCGTTCCAGAATCTTAGTGGTTCCCAACAAGGGGGTTAATTTTTTTAAGGGAGCAATTCGAGAATGTTTAAACCAAGTTAATGGCCTTGTAGGCTTCCGCCACGTGAACAGGAGTTCACTTTTTGAATAATAAGAATTATATATCACCACGGGGGGCATCAGAATGCAAAAAAAAAAAAAAAAATTATCAGGTGGGGCATGGCCAAAAAAAAAAAGTGTAACAGTAACCGAGATTCCCACATATGCCCTCGAACTACAATTTTCACAGACAAGCACAACCTCATTACAGCTTGGTGACTCTCGATTTCACAATCTTCACATAAAACCTGCAAGAGTAAGATTTCATTTTACTGACTGACTCGAATCCGCAATTGCCACAGAGTATAGAGAAAGAATTGTGCGCTCTTATATTATTCAGCACACTCTCGACATTGCCATTTCACACAATATATGTGGGATGAGTAAGTTCTCAGAGTACATGTATTTAAAACGAAGATATGTGTACCTTCTTTTTTTTATACTTTTCTACATCACTACCATCTTCTCTCCCTTATCTCCCTCATCCACCCTTTCCCCAAACACCACCCCCAACCACACACCCCCTCAACAATATCTGTGAGATGTGTAAGATTTCAAAGTACAAGCATTTACACCCAAGGTGTTATACCTTCTGTTATTTTTCTACCTTCCTTCATCCATACTACCTTCTCTCCCCCTCCCACTCTCTCTCTCTCTCTCTTCCGTTCCTTTTCCCCCAAAGACCCCCATTCACCACGGGCACCCCCCTCCTCCCCACGTAACATTATGGTTCTACCTCTCTCTCTCTCTCTCTCTCCACCCGCGACGTTCCTTTTATTCAATTTCTTTTATTCTCCTTTGTTCAAGACCCGTCCCCCTTTTTTCACGCCATTTCCATCTTTGCCCCATTCGGTCTGGCGTGGTCATTGCTCCGGATCGACTTTCCAATGAATATCTCTCTCTCTCTCTCTCTCTCTCTCTCTCTCTCTCTCTCTCTCTCTCTCTCTCTCTCTCTCTCTCTCTCTCCTTTTTCTTTTCCTTTACTCTTCAGTGGACACGTATATATCCGCTTTCCAGTTTATCTACCTTTATCGTTCACTATCTCATATATACATTATATATATATATATATATATATATATATATATCATATATATATATATATATATATATATATATATATACATATAAAAGTTTGATAAATATATATATCTGTATGCACATACACACACACACATATATATTCCATGTCTATACTATATATATATATATATATATATATATATATATATATATATATATATATATAAAATGAAAGTTTGAACGATAAATAAAAGATACTGATACAGATCTGTATGCACATACACACACACGCATATATATGGAGTATATACTATATATATATATATATATATATATATATATATATATATATATATATATATATATACATATATATATAGAGTATATATATATAGTATATATACATATGTATATATATATTTACATTATATATAATATATATATGTTGATACTGTATAGATCTATAGCCTATACATACATATACATACATGCGTATATATAAACATTATATATATATGTATATATATATATATATATATATATAAAATATATATATATATATATATATAATGTATATATAATATAAAAGAATAAAACCATTAAGATCTCTCTCAATTTTCACACAAAGACACAGCTCACACACACACACATACACACACACTCACTACTCACTCACTCTCTCTCTCTCTCTCTGTACACCAGTTCTCTCTTGAATTACATGTATTATTCAACGGCAATCATGCGGTGGTGGGACGGTGGCCAGCGATTGCCGGAGACGAGAAAAAAAAAGTAATGTAATAAAACTGTAAAAGAGAAGAAAAAAAAAAGTTTCATTGTGATTTCATTAGCTTCGGTTGCAGGCTGCTACCTACGGTTGCAGAATTGCAACGTTACTTTTCATTTGTCCGTGCGTCGGGTGATTTGCTTTTGTCGTCTGATTTATTTGTTGTGGGCGGGATGCATTTTATTTGCTGTACAATTGCTCCTCCTGCGTGATTCGTTCTGCTGCGCGATGCGTTTTTGTTCGCTGCGAAATTTACTCTGCCAGTGATTTTGTTTGTTGCGCAGTTTACGTTTTGCAATTGTGGCGGTGGTGCATCATGCAACGAAAGTTGACATGATGGAAGTGCGCTGATTGCACCGGTAACAAGTAAAAAATGCGCCGAAGTTTCTTCCGCGCAATCGAATTTTCTGTACTGCATATAATCAAGGCCACCGAAAACACACCTATATTTAGGTGGTCTCGGTATAATGCTGTATGAGCCGCTGCCCATGAAACTTTAACCACGGCCCGGCTGTGGCCTGTCCTTTATCGTTGCCAGACGCACGATTATGGGTAACTTTAACCTTAAACAAAATAAGAACTAATGACGCTACAAGGCTGCAATTTGGTATGTTTGAGTATTGGAGGGTGGATGATCAACATACCAATTTTCAGCCCTCTAGCCTCAGTAGTTTTTAAGATCTGAGGGCGGACACAAAAAGTGCTGACAAAAAATGTGGACAGAATAAGGTGCGGACGGACAGACAAAGCCGTCACAATAGTTTTCTTTTACAGAAAACTAAAAATTTATATATATTATTGTACTACTGCTGCTATTATTATCATCACCATTCGAATATGGTAATAGGTACATTCCTTTTCCTCTTATTCTGATAAACTTTGCAATTACTGTAGATATCCACGGGAACTAGTTATTATTTTCTCCAAAATCTATTTAGCCTCAGTTTATTTTTCAAGGTCACAAATCATCTCAAAGGTCATGACGTTGGTATTTTTCTCTGGACCTCAGAAACTATAATAGTTTGGGGTTCTGATCTTCAGAGTCATTTCCAGAATGTACAATGACTTCAGGATGTATAATATAATAACTGGGTTCTCGAGGTGAAGAAACAACAGTTTCTGGAAGAATGAGTGTGTCATCCCATTCAAATCTACAACTTGTCTTTTAAAAGACGTGGCATTTTACCCTTACAGTTTACTTAAAATCCTTCGCTTTTTACCTCCTCCAAGACACTACTACAAATGCCTTACAGTCACCTTTTATTACTATTTCGACAAGTAAAGTGTTCTGAAAGCTGATTTTCAAAAACATTGATTTGTGATATGCTGCAATGATTACCTTTCGGCGCATTTACATAACAGTAATGTCAGTATCAAATGGCAGTACCTACTGATCAAAGAAAATACCACTGAAATCTAGGTAGTATCACTATTGTTGTTGTGCGCCCAGTCGATAAGTGCGTTTGTCTGAGATGAGTAAGTACTAGAACAGACGAACAGACATTGATAAATGTTCCTGAAAACATTCACAGGGCTTGGTCACTCCATGTAAACATTATCTGAAAGATCAGCAACAGTTTGGCGACTGGTCGTCATGAAAACCCCCTCGACCATTTTAACGCACAACGATTATAAATGCTCCATCAAAAGCTACATATAAATGTGATGCAGTTGATTAACTGCAAGATGAAAAGAAAAACGATGAATGTCACGATCTGTGCTTGGTGAGAACATGACAAATTGCCCTTGTTATCATTATCGTTACTGTCAAGCCTCAGAGGCTTCTCAACTTCTGCAAGCAGAAAACCATACCGGTAGGTTAGAGACAGGCTGCTGTAACACATTTTGCAACGATGGACGTTAAAGATCTATTTAGGTTCATACACAAATTCAAATATATAGTATTTTTAAATAGTAAAAGAGACACATTGTTGCCATCGTAAAACTGTATTCAACAGTTTTTTTATAAACAGTATATATATATAATATATATATAGTATATATATTCTCCTCGTGCTGCTGGGAGAAATATGTTTCATAATACATGTACACGTTCGGTACCGGTTCGGTACCGGGTATATAATATATCAGGCATAGCCGGTCGAGGTACATAGCCTATATAAATACATATCCTTCAAAGAAGGCATGTGTATACATATAATAAATGGGTATAAAGCACATTAAAACGAAGAAAATATATATATATATATATATATATATATATATATATATATATATATATATATATATATATATTTATATATATAATGTATATATATAATGTATATAAGTATATGTAGCTATGTGTAT
>NC_089794.1:38203197-38253197 GCF_040412425.1 Macrobrachium rosenbergii
GGAAATTTTTGTGGATATTTTCTATGGGTAATTTTTTTTGGCTTGTTTCTATGGGTGATTTTTTTTGGCTTGTTTCTATGGGTAATTTTTTTTGGCTTGTTTCTATGGGTGATTTTTTAAATGTAGGCATAGAGAGTTTTGGCCAAAGGCTGAGCGATGGCACCTATGAGGTCATTCTGCGCTGGAAGGTAAATTGAGAGAAGGTAAGTTTGAAAGGTGTAACAGGGGGAAAACCTCAGAGTTGCACTATGAAACAACTGTTAGGAGAGGGTGGATAGCAAGATGGAAGAAAGATAATATGAATGGAGGTACAGTAAAAGGAATGAAAGGGGTTGCAGCTTGGGCCCCAAGGGACGCTGCAAAGAACCTTTAGTAATTCCCTACAGTGCACCCCGTGAGGTTCATTGACGGCACTACCCCCTACGGAGGATTTTTTGTAATGTAAACTTATTTCGAAGTTTTTTTGTATTTTTGTTCGAAGAGCAATATTTGTAGAGATGATTATTAGGAAACTTTTTCTGGTAAAGGATTAGAGCACTTTTTTGGGTTTTTTCTATGGATAATTTTCTTGTAACTTCGAAGCTTTTTCCTATGAGATTTTTTCTAATGTAAACTTATGAAGTTTTTTTTAACATTTTTTTTAAGGGCAGCACTTGTAAAGATTGGTATTTAGGAAACTTTTATTTTTTCATAAAGGCTCTTCAAGAGGAAAATCTAAAGAGGTGATTTTAAGAACACGTTTATCTGGAGTATGTTCTTAGGGGGCAGCATTTAAATAAGTGACTTAAAGTAAACTGTGTTCTGGAGGGTGGTAGTACTGCAAGCTTTAAAGTGAGCTTTTTTTCGGAGGCTCCATATTTTGGACTTGGTAACTCTTATAATCATTTTGGGAATATTTTTAAAGAAACTTGTTTTTTCAAGGTGTAAAATGTTTAAAGGTGACGTCTAGAAAACTTACTTTCTCTTGTGAGGGTAGATATTTAAAGGAAGTTTTTTCGGAGTAAAGGTTTCCTTAGGGCAGCTTTTTGCTTTGTCTTTTTGTAAGGTACTGGGAGTTACTTTTGGACTGGTTTTCAGTAATACGTCATTTTTGGAGACTGAATTTGAGGAAGTTAGTTCTTTTATAACTCTCTATGCCTTTGCAGAACTCTGATGGTTGCAGTCAGGGTGAAGAGCTGGGGACTAACATAACAATCTCATCAAAAACTACTAACTGGAGTCACCAGTTCAGTTCAATATATATATAGTATAAATATATATATATATATATATATATATATATATATATATATATATATATATATATATATATATATATATATATATATATATATATATATATATATATATATTTCAGTATACAATTTAACTTTTCCTCTTTGATATTAAAATTTTATCTGTTGTTTTTGAGATTCACTTTCATCACATGATCTTCCCTGTTATGGATACATTAGTGCATCTCACGTAGTGAACTGTAGGCATTACTTAAGGTTTATTGCAGTGTCCCTTCGACCCCTAGCTGCAACCCCTTTGATTCCTTTTACTGTACACTCGGCAAGAAAAGTGAAGATACAGTTTTTTTAAATCTTCGGACATATATTGCTCAATAATGCGACATCTGGCAACTTTAGAAAGGGGAGGAGCTTCAGTCTTGGTGTGTTGGTTTTTTGCTTGACCTCCTATAACTTTCAATCATATTCTACGATTCTCACATCATTGATACTTAAATGCAGTAGTAAGCTTTACAGTATTCGTTCAAGTTGTAATTTGCAGCGACAGTTCTGAGCAAACTAAACATTTTTCGACTTTACCTACCAATTAACCTTACACAAATGAAATTTATGACACCACAATGAACGGAATGCTTGCATAATCGGAAACGCGATCTTCCATAGTGAAATCAAGAGTTAAATTTGAGCAATGTCCAAGGAAAACGTGGGGAACAATAAAGGAACGAATGCAATGTTACGATGAGAGAGAGAGAGAGAGAGAGAGAGAGAGAGAGAGAGAGAGAGAGAGAGAGAGAGAGAGAGAGAGTTGCTGTTGTGTAAGCCTAGGCCTACAGTATATGTAGAGCTACTCATTTCATTATTTTTTTCTTTTAGAGATTGAGCGATACTATATTTGTATAGTATGTTTTAGCAATGGAGAGAGAGAGAGAGAGAGAGAGAGAGAGAGAGACTATGGTAACATCAAGAAACATCCAGTTACTTGTGTTTTCGCGCCGAATCGCTCCACACATCATAGAGAACGCTCTTGCGGATTTAAATAGATTTGGTCAACTTACCGTAGCTGTCGCAACATTTACTGCCATTAATTCCAGCTGACTTTTAACACCGTGAAATACAAATATGAATGTGTAAAAATTAAAGAAATTATCATTATCTCGTATGATGATGCAATAATAAGCCTGTCCATAACGGAAAACGAGTAAATATTGCCGTTCTGATAAATAGTACTACACCGAGATATCCACACACTATCTTTTAGATCTCTATGAACGAAGTCATCTGAGAAATTCTGATTACTTCGGACATGCATGGTGTTTTTTAGTATCTGAACGTTTTTGTTTTGCAGATTTAACATATATGATATAATTTGCATTGTATTTTCATATTCTAGAGTAAATTTACCGAGATTATGTGTTTTCTGTAAGAAAAAAATTAAAATTCGATGAACGAAATCTAAAGAAAACTGTATCTTCACTTTTCTTGCCGAGTGTACCTCTGTTCGTATTATCTTTCTTCCATCTTACTTCCACCCTCTTCAAACAATTGTTTCATAGTGTAACTGCCAGGTTTTCCTCCTGTTACACTTGTAAAACCTCCTTTACTCTGAATTTGCCTTTCAGCACTGAATAACCCCAAAGTCCAAGCGATTGGCCTTTGGCCCAAAGTTTATATTCCAATCACATATATACATATATATAAATTAACTTTATCACATACACAATTGTTCTGTGCATTAGCAGAATTACTAAAAGGACCTCATTCAAACTGGATGATATCTAATGGAGTATTTATTCAGAAAAAGTTACAAGCTTTCTTGGACAAAACAGTCCACATTATCAAGTATCCGTAATTGATAATGTGGACTGTTTGTCCAAGAAAGCTTGTAACTTTTCTGAATAAATACTCCATTAGGATACTTGATAATGTGGACTGTTTGTCTGAATAAATACTCCATTAGATACCATCCAGTTTGAATGAGGTCCTTTTAGTAATCCGTATATATACATATATATAAATTATATATGGTTTTTTTTATCAAACAGCAGCAGACAATAACACAAAGCAAATGCTACAGAAGTTTTTAAAATAATGCCACAAAATTACTTGTATTGAATTGTGGGGTCCCAATTCCTATTTCTGTTTAAAACTGTCAGAACTTCTTACATGTTGCCAGATTTCTAGTTGCTGCAAAAATGATCTCTCAAACTTACCAGTTTCCCTAATATGATGCCATTCCAGATACTGAAAAAGAATCCCATTTCCCACAGAGACATGGAACATGTGAACAACAATTGAAAAAATTTTCTTAACTGCCTCAAACTCAGTTTTGTCGAGTTACATTACCGCAATTCACCAGAGGAGAATAAGTACCACAGGGAAACGGGGTCATCTTGCAACACTTCATCGAAGCCCCAACAGAGAGGCCTTCAATTAAACAACACACATTCACACTTCTGACAGACATGATCTAAAACCTGAAAAATACTTTGTTTTGTTATTAGCGTAGGTTGCCATTATCCCCTTACACAACACATTAAGCTGCAGGCATGTTATCATTACTTCTATACTGCCTTCTGCATATAGACAGAAAATGGCCGAGGTCTGTTCATTTGCATAAAACATGGAAGATAATACTAGACGAAGATCATGTGACTGGAATATAAACTCTGGGCCAAAGGCCAATCGCTTGGGCTTAGAGGTCATTCAGCGCTGAAAGGCAAATTCAGAGTAAAGGAGGTTTTACAGGTGTAACAGGAGGAAAACCTCGCAGTTGCACTATGAAACAATTGTTAGAAGAGGGTGGAAGTAAGATGGAAGAAAGATAATACGAACGGAGGTACAGTAAAAGGTATCAAAGGGGTTGCAGCTAGGGGTCGAAGGGACACTGCAATGAACCTTAAGTAATGCCTACAGTTCACTGAGTGAGATGCACTAACGTTCCCCCTAACAGGGAAGATCATGTGATGAAGGTGAATCTCAAAAACAACAGATAAAATTTTGATATCAAAGAGGAAAAATTAAATTATATACTGAAAACTTCATCCAGTGATGTAATAGCCTCTTGTCATTTCTCAATCTGCAACAGTTGCCTGATGACAATCCTATCATCAACTAGTGAAAAAAAAGGTGTAAGAATCCTACAAAATTAAATGGAGTTACCCATTAATTTTGGAGTTTTAAAACATTCCTGCCACCAGTAAAACCTGAAGTTATAACAGTATATGGAGATGCAGGAAACGCCAAACTTAAAACATCTAATGGTGAAACAACTAAATTCCAAATTATGACTGAGCCCATGAAACACTTATGCCTGGTACCAGTCTCACATTATCAAAGGATCATAAATTTGATCCCAGGTGTATGCAGATGTGACTTGAAAAGGTTTTCAGAAAAAGAAAAACCCCTTTGCCTCTAATGAAACAAACCATGAAGTGTACACCTGGTAATCAGTTGAGAGTAGTTGGTCACAACAAAGGTGCCAAGGCCACGGGGCTAGCAACATCAACCCAAAACATATATATATATTATATATACATATATATATATATATATATATATTATACTGTGTATATATATATATATATATTTATAATATATATATATATATATATATATATATATATATATATATATATATATATATATATATATATATATATAGTACAGGTGTATATATATACATATATATAAATATATATATTATAATACACACACACACACACACACACATATATATATATATATATATATATATATATATATATATATATATACATATATATACATTTATAAAATATTATATATACATATATATGTATATATATATATATATATATATATATATATATATATATATATATATACATATATATATATATATATTTATAAAAATATTATATACATATATATATACATGTACATATATATATATATATATATATATATATATGGATATATATATAAATATGTAATTCTAATAGCCAACTTCCACAATGCAACTCTTAACTTCTCAACCAATAGACAACTTCATTTCATTCAATTAACCCTTCTGATTCTTCGCGCTTTTTTCGATATGCTTGTAACTACGAAGCCGAAAATATCCAGAGGGGAAATAGACAACATTTCATTCGAATTATCTTTCTGGAGTGAATAAGATAGAAATCATCAACACACAATCACGTGTGGAACAGAAATAAATTTCTGACTCACGTCGGGATCGAACAGGTCTCTCAGAAGAGCCTGGGCCAACAAGTCTAAAGTTGGAACCTGAGACAACTGCACCAAGCCTGGGCAGTCGCGAGAATCGAACCCAATAGACAACATTTCATTCCATATTCACAAGGAGGTCATCAACACACAATCACGTGTGGAACAGAAATGCCGACCTGGCTACGAGGTGGAAAGGATGGACTCCAATACAAGTCTAAAAGTTGGAACCTGAGGCAACTGCAAGCAGGAATTACCTGGGCAGGTAACTCTTGCATAGTTCTCGTTTCCAACTTCCCGACTCAGTATGACCCAATGGACAACATTTCATTCGAAGAGACCTGGGTTGAATAAGTCAGAAATCATCAACACACAATCACGTGTTGAACGAAATAAGATATAATTTTGTTACCCACTGGGCCATACAAGTCTGGAATGCAGACCCCATCCTCAGTTGCTCCCCCAACTCGGCAAGACTTGTATGGCCCAGTGGGTTTGACGCCCTGCACCTGAGAGACCTGGGTTCGATCCCGGGCAAAATTTATTTCGTTTTATTGCTTTTGATTTCTATCTTATTCACTCAGGGCTGAAATGTTGTCTATACATGTAGAATCTACTGGTCACTTTTACCCAGACACATATGTAATTCTAATAGCCACAATGCCCTCTTAACTTCTCGATTCTTCGCGCTTTTTTGGATATTGTGTTGATGAACCACGAAGGGATAATCCGAAAAATGTATCCAGACTGAAGAAATTGGTAAAGCAGCCTGTTGAATGGCAGTTCCAACAGACTATATAACGCCTTTCACCTGAGACCCAAAAGTCAGAAATTTATTTCGCAATAAAAACGATTGAAATGTTGTCCCAGTCTTGGGGAAAACTGCTGGTATGCAAGCAAACATTGCCCAGATGGTGACTTGTATGGCCCAGTGGGTAACGCCCTTTGCTTTCCACCTGAGAGACCTGGGTTCGACCTGACGTGAGTCAGAAATTTATTTCTTCCACAATTGTGTGTTGATGAAAATTCACTCAGAAGGATAATTCGAAAAAATGTTGTCTACATTGCTGAGTCAGGAAGTTGGGAAAACTATATGCAAGCAGTTAGCTTGCCCAGGTAATTCCTTGGGTGCAGTTGCTCTCAGGTTCCAACTTCTTTTAGACTTGTATGGCCCAGTGGGTAACGCCCTTTTCCACCTGAGAGACCTGGGTATCCCGATTTATTTCTGTTCCATGATTGTGTGTTGATGATTTCTCTCTTATTCATAATTCGAATGAAATGTTGTCTATTGGGTCATTGCTGAGTCGGGAAGTTGGGGAAAACTCGCTGGTATGCAAGCAGTTAGCTTGCCCAGGTAATTCCTTGGGTGCAGTTGCTCTCAGGTTCCAACTTCTTTTAGACTTGTATGGCCCAGTGGGTAACGCCCTACCTGAGAGACCTGGGTTCGATCCCGACGTGAGTCAGAAATTTATTTCTGTTCCACACGTGATTGTATATGATTTCTATCTTATTCACTCAGAAGGGATAATTCAATGAAATGTTGTCTATTGGGTCATTGCTGAGTCGGGAAGTTGGGGAAAACTATATATGCAAGCAGTTAGCTTGCCCAGGTAATTCCTATTGCTCTCAGGTTCCAACTTCTAGACTTGTATGGCCCAGTGGGTAACGCCTTGCTTTCCACCTTCCACCTGAGAGACCTGGGTTCGATCCCGACGTGATCAGAAATTTATTTCTGTTCCACACGTGATTGTATGATTTCTATATATATATATATATATATATATATATATATATATATATATATATATATATATATATATATATATATATTTTGTGATAAGCCTTTTGTGTAGGAATATGGAGCAGCAAATGTTGCAGAATATATATGCACAGGCAGTTTCATACATGATTCAGCAGTGAAAGCATGAATGTCACAGTGACTGTAGTGTTATGTTGTTTCTGAAACCATGCCCTGTTGAAAGGGATTAATGGTGAAACTTCTTTTACGGATAAATGCTGTCTCAAGCTGAGCTCAGCTTCAGCAATTTAGCGAAAGAACAACTCTGCTGCTGTAATACATTGAATCATGCTTTGTTCATACCTACTTGAGTATTTACAAAATACTTCTTCATTTACTCATATCTTCCAATTTATCATTCATTTATTTATTTATTTATTCATACAATTCTTCATACATATGCCTGACTATTCATACATTTATTTTTTTGAGAATATCCCACTGCACAAGAGAAGCACGGCGGTCGTTGAGAAATCAAGTCAATTGCAGACATCTCCATTGAAAACATGACGAAATACCTTCCCAGTAATTGACTGAGGAATAGAAAAAGGCACTCAATCCGGAAGCTTGAAAAAGACACCTTCCTACACGGCCATTATCACCTAGGGATTATGTCCAGGATAGATATCGCTATCAGTAGGAGAGAGAACAAAATGAATTTTCTTTGCTTATATTTTTCAGCAGGTTTTGGTGAGAGAGAGAGAGAGAGAGAGAGAGAGAGAGAGAGAGAGAGAGAGAGAGAGAGAGAGAGAGAGAGAGAGAGAGAGAGAGAGAGCTAAGTCGGTATAATAAAACCAACATTTTGTTCCATTTTAGTGAATGCTAGTTGTCAAGGCGATTTCTCTTGCTGATGCTCAAGAACGAGAGAGATTGAGAGAGAGAGAGAGATCCAGCAATTGGGGGAATATCAGAGGGTAAATTCAAGAGAAGATGTGACGTGCGTTACAAATGACCTTGCAAGGAAATGAAACAACACTACATATTGTATACAGAAAAACAGCAAGAAATAAAGCCAGTAACAGAATTCTTCAAATTGGATATTGTTCTTATACACAGAGACTATTATTGATAACACATCAAAAATGTCTCGCCATTAAGAGACATATCACTAAGTTCGAGTGATGACTGCGAATTAACCTGCATCTACCTTTTTAATTTCATTTGGGTTAATTTTTTATATAACAGTTGCTTTTAAAATGTTAAACTATTATCAAATTCGTAATTTCTGCATAATACAGGTACAAAGCAATCACCTAGTCCAGCTCCGAGTAGATATAGAATGAAGGAAATCATTTGTTGGCCCTCAATTCCTCTCCTTCATCAAGTGGCCCTTAACTCCTCTCCTTCATCAAGAGGCCCTCAATTCCTCTCCTTCCTCAAGAGGCCCTAAATTCCCTCAAGCCTCTCCTCAAGAGGCCCTCAATTCCCTGCCTTCCTCGAGAGGCCCTCAATTCCTCGCCTTCCTCGAGAGGCCCTCAATTCCTCTCCTTCATGAAGAGGCCCTCAATTCCTCACCTTCCTCAAAAGTCACTCAATTCCTTTCCTTCATCAAGAGGCCCTCAACCTTCCTCTCTCTCAATTCCTCTCCTTCACCAAGAGGGCCTCAATTCCTCTCTCTTACTCAAGAGCCCCTCAATTCCTCTCCTTCCTAAAGAGGCCCTCAATTCCTCTCCTTCCTCAAGAGGCCTAATTCCTCTCCTTCATCAAGGGGCCCCTCAATTCCTCTACTTCATCAAGAGGTGCCCTCAATTCCTCTCCTTCCTAAAGAGGACCTCAATTCCTCTCCTTCACCAAGAGGCACTAAATTCCTCACTTTCATCAAGAGGCCCTCAATTCCTCTCCTTCATTAAGAGGCCCTCTATTCCTCTCTTTCCTCAAGAGACCATCAATTCTTCTTCTTCATCAAGAGGCCCTCAATTCCTCTCCTTCATCAAGAGGCCCTCAATTCCCCTCTTTCCTCAAGAGGCCATCAATTCCTCTTCTTCTTCAAGAGGCCCTCAATTCCTTTTCTTCATCAAGAGATCCTCAATTCTTCTCCTTCATCAAGAGGCCCTCAATTCCTCTCCTTCATCAAGAGCCCCTCAATTCCCCTCTTTCCTCAAGAGGCCCTCAAATCCTCTCCTTCCTCAAGAGGACCTCAATTCCTCTTCTTTCTCAAGAGGCCCTCAATTCCTCTCCTTCCTCAAAAGGCCCTCAATTCCTCTTTCCTCAAGAGGCCCTCAATTCCTTTCCTTCCTCAAGAGGCCCTCAATTCCTCTACTTCCTCGAGAGGCCCTCAATTCCTCTCCTCCCTCAAGAGGCCCTCAATTCCTCACCTTCCTCAAGAGGCCCTCAATTCCTCTCCTTCCTCAAGAGGCCCTCAATTCATCTCCTTCCTCAAGAGGCCCTCAATTCCTCACCTTCCTCAAGAGGCCCTCAATTCCTTGCCTTCCTCAAGAGGCCCTCAATTCCTCTCCTTCCTCAAGAGGCTCTCAATTCCTCTCCTTCATCAAGAGGCCTTCAATTCCTCTCCTTCCTCAAGAAGCCCTCAATTCATCTCCTTCCTCAAGAGGCCCTCAATTCCTCGCCTTCCTCAAGAGGCCATCAATTCCTCTTCTTCCTTCTTTATTTGCCCATTCCATCTTTCCTAAAGGTCCTCATTTAATTTTCCCTCTTTCCTTTCCCAACCTACCACTGCCTTTCCCCAATTCCTTCTTTCCTGATCTTGCAACTTCTACCTCATGCTCTTGGCAAATCTACAACACAAATTACCCAATTTAAGGAAAAGCTACTTGCTTTAAGTAGGAGGGCAATTTAATGTAATTTCGAGGTTTGCATATTAGAGCTAAAAACCTAAAATTTACATATTAAAACATTAAAATTCTGAAATCTTCAAGAAGGAAATGATCTTGAAATATGACAAGTTACAAAGAGACCTTGTTAATTACGTTAAAACAATGCAGTTTGACTATAACCTCCAGCAAGATCTAATAACTTGATCCACTTAATAATCAAAACTGAAATTTAGAAGCTGATTGGTGTAATATAACTAATGCATACCTGATTGTAGGTTTTGATCATTAATGCACTGATACTCTAATTATCCCTAAATAAATTCATAGTCCTCAACTGATGTCTATTTTCCCTCTAAAAACACAAACCCCAAATTTACATTTAAATATTTACAAACATTAGGTAAAATTGCTTTTTAATTGTACAAAGATGGCTCAGAACTTAAATATTAATGATGTAGATATGCCTTGTTAACTAGGGTGTAAATTTGGGCCCATATGAAAATTAAACAAAAATAAAGTTCGGGATATTCAGAGTAAATATATCATACTGCCTGTAGATAAGGCTAACAGCAATTTTGGCTTTACAGTATATGTAAAAATATTCTACGCTGAAGTTTGAATCTCAGAATTAGAATCTAGTAATAACCCTGAGAGGTGCAATATCAAACAAAAAGATATTAATAAATTGTAGACATAACTAAGTCATGTAAAGTGGTACCTGCTTCATAAAATCTACCTTTAATATGTACTGTAACAAAATTTCATAAAAGTCCTATTAAATTTAGATAGGTAATGACCTCAGTTAACTACATTAATTAGATGAATATTATGCCCAACTTAATTTTAAGACAAGCTTTTAATTCATAATACCAATCATAATAACTGGATAATTAATAATAACACTAAAGTACTAGAATTGATTCTGTCATGTAAAAATAGTCCTACAGTGCCTGGTAACTACTGTATATGCTATCTTCATTTGATTTTAGCACACTGTATGCTACATTACCAAATGATGATCTAATTAGATGCATTATAATAAATATAGCCACGTTGATTTAGAAATATACTCTAAAAATAACAGGAGGTCAATTAGTAATATTAACTTTGCTATAATATTATCATTTGTGCTAACCACAACTACATTAAATTTGGTAACACATATATAGGCAAAAAACAGGTATCCCCATGGGTTCTGATTACAACCTTAACATTGACAATTCCTATTTACGTTTTTCCAATCAAAATTCTGGCAAAACAATCCTGTAGGACGTTGACTTACAAAAAGTAAACAAATAGATATACAGATGATTTATGATCACTAAATAACTGTGATATATTATTCGATGTTAATTCAATATAACCTACAGTATTAAAGTTTCTGATTCTAATCGGGATCCTTCTCAGATATTGATGTTCAAATTAATAATAAGTACCTAATTAAAATTTA
The DNA here is from genome assembly GCF_040412425.1 of Macrobrachium rosenbergii. Taxonomy (NCBI): domain Eukaryota; kingdom Metazoa; phylum Arthropoda; class Malacostraca; order Decapoda; family Palaemonidae; genus Macrobrachium; species Macrobrachium rosenbergii. The sequence goes on from NC_089794.1 coordinate 38,214,658, forward strand.
CGACAAAAGACGAGATTTTAATTTTGAAATGCTAGGACTGCTTGCTGTTTACTTGAATATACCACTTAATACGACTTAAGGAGTCATATGCTCACAATTTTCGAAATTTGCAGATACTTGTATGAATAGTAAAGATCTTGTCCATAACTGTCAATTACATGTTAAAAACTGATAAATAATAAATTCCCAATATGGATGATTGAAAAACTAGCTAACAAATTTGAATATAAGAAATAATAACACATTTAATTTCCTTGTATTCTTGCAAGTATGGCATTTGTACATTCCATATGCAAATTACAGTATTATTTATGTTGTGTAACTACCTTAATTATCATGACCAATACTAGAATTGTATTTGAAGGTACAGTTTGTATCATGACACTAGCAAAATAGTATTGGATGTGAAAGTAAATTTGTATAGAGTTGTAATAAAATTTTAATTATATTAATTGAACTGTATATATGTTGTATATAAACAAAAAAATGATTTATATAACAGTTTATTATTGCAGGTGCTGTTAACAATTTAGGACCGCTACCTACATTTACCCTGTGGGTAATATAAGTACACATGAAAGATAGTACAAGAACTGATATATATATACAAGCACCTCTTGTACACTTGTGTTGTCTTCCACCATCTCTACTTGTACTTTTTTATTCTTTATCTCCAATCATCTCTGTACAATACTTATGAAACCAATTAAGATGCATGTACTGTACAATACTAGCAATGGTTGAGTACACTTAAAAACATATTCTAAACTATGACATGGCCCAAAGTCCAGGTGCACATGCATCATGTGTGGCATATATGTTTCAGCGCTTATAAGATTTTGTTTCTATTCATGATTTTGTAATTGTTAAGTTATCTTCAGTTTACCTTAGTAAAATTATTGACCTTACTTAATTTTGAATTTAGCTACCCTTTTTCTACATTTTAGGTACATTGCTGACTTTGCTAGACCTTCCTTAAAATTTTCAATGATCTATTCCTTCTCAACATGTATTATATATAGATATATATGCATACAATGCCAAAAACACTTAATGAATGCCTACTTACCTATAATCATTCAACACACTGATGTTTAAACAGATGCTACACCTGCTTAGCATCCCAGAGATATCTTGACCTTCTCCCTGGGTACTGACATGCTGTATTTGAGAAGGCCACTGATGAATCACTTAACACAGGTAAGATGCTGGATGGGCCATGACATCTGTAAATTAAAATTACATATATTTATATTAGTATGTGAGAATTTGTCAACAGCCGTATTCACCCTCATTGGTTGTTAATAAATTAATAATAATTATGAAATACATTACATATATAATGCTGTAATAATAAAATGATGGTAAATTAAGTGCATAAATATGTGAATACATACCACCAAAGATGCAAACAATGTTATGCCACAGTTTCTGGCCCATTAACACGACATTGCAGCTTTCCATGAAAGGGATATTACCACTCATGAAATCATTGTCTGGAAGTCAATTCCAAGACTGATTCTATCCAAGTGGAACTAACAAGAAGGGCATGAAAATGGATTTTATTATTATTATTATTATTATTATTATTATTATTATTATTATTATTATTATTATTATTATTATTATTATTAGCCAATCTACAAATCTGTTTGGAAAAACAGATAGCTGCTTCCCCAAAGCCCCCAATAGGGAAAATAGCCCTAAATGGTAAAAGGAAACTGAAAAGGAAAGGATATGCGATATAAAACAAAAGATGAAAACAAACAAGAAATAAAGTCAAATTCATAAGATATAATAAACATAAGAAATGAGGCTCGTATCAGCTTCTGAACTTCAAACTGTGTAAAGATGCCTTTTTGTTGAGCAGGCTGATACAAGCCGCATTTCGTATGTTTATTATATCTTATGAATTTGACTTTATTTCTTGTTTGTTTTCATCATTTGTTTTTTATTGCATATCCTTTCCCCTGATTCTAATGATTCAAGTAAAGATCACTCCATAATCTGATTACAACAGGACTAAAATTTCTACAAAAGTTTTCTGGTACTAATCCTCACAAGAAAATAGTAATTTAGAATTAACTGCATATCTAATACTACACAGTATATGGTGGTTGGTACAGTATGGAAAACCCAAATGTAAAAGATGATCAGATTTATAACAAATTTTTGACAGAGAGCTAAATGAACGGTAATGCCAGAGATTAATACTGAGATCTGAGATAAGAAATTTATTAGAACTCAGGTTTTTATCCAGCAATCTAAGTGGTGAGTTAGATGCTAAAAATCAAATAGGACATATATTCACGATATGGCAGAATAAATGAATAAAATAATTTCTGTATGATGGACAGATCTCCCAAATTAATGGATTTTCTCAGTACAATGAATAATGTGTACATGAAGAACAGACTGAGCAGGTGTTTCTGAAATGTGAATTTGCAAGCAAGAATGTAAATAAGTTTCAGAGAGTTACATAAACACTGCCAATAGACAGATGGAAGTGGGGGGGGGGGTTTGTACAGTGTTCTAGACTTACTAACTTTGAATTTTGTTGGGGTTTAAATTCATCACCCATAATTTGCAGCACACACTAATTTTAGCCAAATCTCTCTCAGGATACACAGCAAACAAAGGTCTACAATCACGAAATGGGATTGATGCAATTTGAATAGCATCACATAGGTAAGGAAAAAGCTTTCTTTTGAGGCCAAACCACAACTGCTCTTCTCACAACGTTAGTAAAAAATCCAATAACATTACAAAACTATGCTCCCCCACACCTCATCTGTCTAATCTTGAAAACAAGGGCAAGGGCCTCATGATTAACATGGTTAAAGCTGCACTTAAATGAGGACTAATAATGGGAACTTTGTGTCCAGCTTCAATGGATTTTTGCAAAACTGTGGAAAGTGAAAGAAGTGCACCATAAATACAAGACCTAATAACAACTACGGAGAAGATGATTTCTTTTAGCAAAGGTATTCAGACATTTTGCCACAGTCATTCAAAAACTTTACATAAGGGAGTTATAAAAATTGGGAAATAATTAGTACGGCAAGAGCTACCACTCACCCACCATGCTAATGGAATAACACTCTAACATATGCAAAAAGAACCCTAGCCAACTTACAAAAAAACAACCAACTTTCAATATTTAGCAGTTTTCACAGATGAAGAAAAATACCACTTGTAACAATATCTCCATGCGCTTAAGTTCAAATAAAAAGACTGTTGATTTCATGTGACTAAAATGCTAAACCACCCTGTTCCACTTCATGGAAACAGTTATGATACATAATGAATTTTTCATTGCTCTGTTTACCATCAAACACATCAGCCAAATGGGGTGCCTTTCCCTTTGAAAATGTTTACATTATTCCCAGTGATAACAGGGAGAAATTCAGCAGAACTGGGATATGGTCTTTATCCTCTTTCCCTGCCTCAGTAGGACAGGTAATGAGCCTGGCATGTTCAGGGAAGATTCAGTTGCAGTAGTGGAGCCAGGCTTAGAGACAAAGTCAGATGGAGCAGGAGAACCAGGCTTGGAGAGATACTGAGTCTTTCAACAAGTTGAGATTTTGTTTCTAAATATTCCTTTCTTCATCAGAGAAAGCATTAAGGTCTTTTCTGAATACCCACTGTTTAGTGTTGAATAATCTAGGATGGGTAACTGCTTCAATATTTCCATCAGGTAATGTAGGAGGGGTAACTGCTTCAATATTTCCATCAGGAGAACATTTGAAGTCATTAAAGGTGTATATCATTACCGTACCTGCTTTGACTAGAAAGGTTTTAACAAAGTATTTAATTCTGAGATAAGATGTTTATTTAGGAACTTTTACAAAGCTCGACAGTCCTTTATTGTATGAAGCAGCGTGCCAAGTCACAATTGGAATACTCCTTGTAGTAACTAAGTCAGAAACATATAATTACATTCCTCAATTCAGGGCATCATGATCTGATCCCATATGAAACAGCACCAAAACATATTAGAGGCACAGGTGTATGCTACACCCTTCTAGTAGGACTGAGACCACTTGAACATATCATCTTCCCTTTATCAGTAATGATGGGATTCTGGACTGAAACCACAAGTGTTAACGCAAGGCCTGGCTCCCCGTGGATTCTGAGGAGTCAACCCTTGAGGATAGTTCAGCCAGAGTTTCAAACCATTTCTGGAGTGGTTGGCAGTCCCTACATCTCAGGTTTCATTTTGAATGCAAGTCCTCGCCAACAATGGTCCCTTATTCCATTTATCTAAACAGTAAATTTATACTAATGTGAGAATGTTATCAATACAAAAATTTACACTAAAATGAGATTGTTCTCAATATTTGTATCATCTTGATATTTACATCAGATAGTACCCAATTTCAGCAGGTGGAAGCAGTAGCTGGTGTTGGTCAGCAAGTTTGAAGAAAGCTCATAAAACATGAGAGCTAGAAGAAATACTAGAGATGGTGAAACAGATTTAGATTCAAACCAGGGGAATCTCTTTTTCCTCAGGTCAAGAGCCCTCTCACTTGTTACACTGCTCCAGCATTCAATGTGAAAGCCATGTTACTTCAAGGAGGCAATCTCTCATTGAAAGGGGACCTTGCAGAAAGGCAGCCCCAAATTGTGGCAAGGTGTAAAGGGAAACTACAGACCTGGTAAGGACCTCTTGACTTTGGACAACCAACCCAAAACTTCCCTAATACTATATTGACTATGCCAAATGTCAGACCATTGTTTGTATATTCCAAAATTTCTCCCAAGTTAAATGCTGCAACACTGGGTGGGCAGAATTTGTCCTTAAAATTCCAAGTATGACTAAAAATGATACTGTCTACTGTTTTCAAGCAGCAACATAAAACTTTTAATTGGAAAATGGAAGTTACTGTAAAAGGAAAAAATATCCTACATCAAGTTACATCTCAGTGCTAATAAAGTCGCAGGTTAGGTTGCATTACAGTTCAATGTTCTGCATAGAAAATAGTACTCTGATAGCTAGAAAAGACAACTCCTTTGTTATAGGTTATAAGTGAAAGGCATTATGTTAAGCTTGTATTGTATAAGTTAGTCACAAAACAATAACCCATACTGTAATCAGTATGCAGGTCATTTGACGACACACAACCAAAGCCAAAAATCTTGCAATTATTGGTCAAAAACCAGCACACCAGAAAAGAGGTCATTATTGGCTAATAAACCAGTAATCAAAATTTAACTGTTCAATAATAAACACTGAAAATACCTAGAATATCATATACCTAGTTTTATTATGTACTGTAGTTACAATGTAGGAGCATTTGTTGAAAAACATATAAGAATTGCAATAGAGGAACAAAGTCCCTTAGTACTTTTAAGTTGACTGTGACACTTTAAACAATAAGATCTGAACAAGCATCATCAACACGAGGCCTTGACACACCAGAGGACAAGGACAGTTCACTTTGAAAATGAAGCTAAGGAAGATGGCAAAGAACCTTTGCAATAAATTCCACAATAAGCAGCAATTCTGCCAAGAAGATAAAAATCACAGGATACTGCCAAAATCCAGATAGATTACTTCGATGATGTTTATCTGAAGTAAGCAGAACAAATGTAAGAAACATAAATTTATACAAAAAGCTATTTGGATCATTCATTTATTACCAGTTATCATGAAACTTTGTGGATAAAAATTTCGTTGGGTTTCTTTTTTCTTGCCTAAATTACAGTGGAGAGATTGCAAGTTTCACACAGGAATGTACACAAATTTAGCTGACCCATCGCTTCTAAATCTATCTCTTTCATTAAAGTCTGCTGAAAACAAGCTGATACTTTGCAAGTACTTTACAGAGGTCAATATATTTTTCATGTCAAAACAGTAATTAAAGTACTTAAAGTATAGCACAGCTTATAATAATACTCTCGCTCATGTAACCACAAGTCTGGGCTCGAAGAATGGAATGGAATGGAATGGAATACAGTATAGAGTTTAGGGCAAAGGCCAAGCACTGGGACATAAGAGGTCATTCAGGAAGGCAAGAGAGTAGGTAGGTATGAAAGGTGTGATTGGAGGGAAACCTTGCAGTTGCACTATGAAATAATTTTTTGGAGAGGGTGGATAGCAATATGGCAGAAAGATAATATGAATGGAGGCACAGTAAAAGGAATGAAAGAGGTTGCAGCTAGGGGCCAAATGGATGCTGCAAAGAACCTTAAGTAATGCCTGCAAAGTACCATGTGAGGTGCACAGACAGCACTACCCACCTACAGGGGGCTGCAAAGAACGAAGCTCACTACTGCCTGATTTAGCACCTATTAGTAACAGCACATTAGTAATTATAAAGGCATTACAATATAAGTCTGACTGCAATGAAATTCAGTTAGTATATACTGTACTGAAGATACTGTATAAAACTTTTTAATGACATCTGATTGTTGCATTATATAATATTCTAAGTGTGAGGTTGATAGGGTAATACACCTGACAATGTGTGTTTGGGGGAACTGCAGATCCAATGCCCTTATACACAAGCCACCCCAAGCAAAGACCATGTAATTACAAGGGACTTTTTGCCACAGAGGGCTACTGACACTAAACTTACTCCCATGTCCACTAGCTCTTAGTAGTCGTCAAGCAAACTTACATTTACTTGATTAACATACCATCAATTTAATGAAGTTGCAATCCAGATACAGTCAGGTATAAGATATATTTAGCTATGCAATTTACAAGATTTCAATTTTAGCTTCAAAATACCAACTGCATTTCCTTTTTAAATACCGCAAGGAAAACCTTGTCAATAACCCAAGGTTACTGACCATCACCTTGTAAAACCTGCCCCACTCTTTGGATTTAATGATTTTGTAAGTGTATCAAGCACTGAACAATGTTAATGGAAGAAGTTCAAGCTCCTGAGTTATTTACAATGCATGTACTGACTGTACTTCAACCTGTCAATACAGTACTGTGCACTGTGCCTCCCCTAAATAATATCAAAGGCAAATCTACCAGTGCACAAACAGTAGTAAACTTGGCACTAATATTACTTTGTTTTAGTCATGTCATTGACACTAACACAGCCACTTCCAAGCTATTCAACAAATCTCCTGTGGATAACAAAGGAAGCTTCTTGGTAAGATCAACAATTAGCTATCCAGACTTCTCCTTTATAGAGTATAACACGATTCACTGAGAATATAATAGAACATAGATTTGAGGCCAAAGGCCAAGCGATGGCACTATGAGGTCATTCCGTGCTGAAGTAGAAAGGTCTGAAAGGTGGAACAGGAGGAATACCTTGCAGTTGCACTATGTATTAACTGTTAGGAAAGGGAGGAAGATAAGACTGAAGAAAGAGAATAGAATGGAGGTACAGTAAAATGAATGAAAAGGGTTGCAGTTAAGGGCTGAAGAGAGACTCCAAAGAACTTTAAGTAATGCCTACAGTGCACTGCATGTGGTGCACTGAAGGCACTACCCCACTACAGGGAATAGTATTCATTCTGTGTGAAAATTAACTATTAAAAGCTATTAACCATACTTTTCATACTGGATGGCCAAGGAGCACTAGCACAAATGTGGAGCACTGGCACAAATGTAGAAAGTTTTCAAGATAAATTGCATTATCTTCCATATCTAAACTATACTGTACATCTTTTATATGGATACCTTTGGTGACAGTTGGTCCAGTCATTGAAACTTGGTAACAAGGTACTGTAATAGTGGGGAGATTGTGGGTCATCACCCAGGCACACATTTTCACAGCATCAGTAGCCTATGCCTTCTGCAGTAGGACAACTGAGGGGAGAATGAAGGTAAGGTTTGCATATGTAGGAAAAATGCAAACCTTAAAAATTTGCCAACTGTCCCTATAAGTGTACAAACCTTCATATTTTATATGGAGATTTCCATCTGGAAATGTTAGCTTCCTGGTCACTTAAGTTAGCACAGGTAGGATGACTCCTTAAACCTCTCTTGTCCACTCCAGCAAGTGTGATGGCTAAGAGGGCAGAGCCTCACTCTAGGAATAAAGGTCCTGCATTCGCTCATCAGAAAGATCAGGCAGAAGGTAGCATATTGCAAAATCCCAGAAGGGATTGAAGACAGAAGGAGTCATCTACCAAATAATGAGGAAGCTCTGTTGAGTAACTCATCACACCTTGCCCAGCCAACACAAATACAGCATGTGGCTGCTGGGAAAGATAAAAAGTGGTGGGAAAGAGTGCCATTCAATCTTTACTTACTACCATCAACCTTGGACGAGATGTCATTTTGTCCAAATAGAGCTTGGTGGTTAAACATGTTGAGCAGCTACCACTGGTCCTCATTAAGAACCGTACCCTTCACATTAAAACCTTAATGTCAAACACAATTTGATTTTAAAAACAACCAAAAAGTATTTTATCACTGCTAACTGTCAGTTATGCTGACTCTTTGGTTCCATCACACAAAATCTAGAATAGAAATTGCCAGTCCATTGAAAGAAATATCCTACCCAGTTTTTGTAGAAAGATCAGCAGTAATGTACTCCAGAACATCCACCTCAATCATAACTCAGAAAACGGGCAAAACATTTCTAAAACCTCTACCTTGAATTACCCATCCAAATTCCTTAATAAGATACCTATAACTTTCTCTACTAATTATAGTTAAATGTGTATCACAACTGTTGCAACTAGACAACATTCACATCAAGTTTACTAAAGTTTTAATTTAAACAAGTAAGATTTACACAAACCATTAACATTTATGCACCTTTTCCAGTACATTAAGCATCTAGTAGACTTTGGAGATTGCTGATCCTTCACTGCTTCAGAAATTAATTCTTTTTAGGTAATCATCACAGGGTGCTTCAGTCTACTCCTGGCAAGCGAATATCTATATGGAATTCAGGAATGATGGCTGCACAGTTTGTTATTCATGTAGCTATAACTTACATCTTGAAACCTTGCTAACCAAAGCCTCTATAATCTGAAAGAGAAAAGCAAGCTATTAGTTCCTGAAATTTTGATATCAGAATTAATACAGCAGAAGCCACTATACAAAACATTAAATGATTTACAGTTGAAAGACTAATTCCATGTAAGATTTAACCACTGTGTATTTATTAAAAGGAAGAGTTTTCTAATAAAAAGAGAGAGAGAGAGAGAGAGAGAGAGAGAGAGAGAGAGAGAGAGAGAGAGAGAGAGAGAGAGAGAGAGAGAGAAAATCTTCCCACTACCCTTCTATTGGCAAACTCTAGGAGGAAGTACAGTACAAGGTAAATTTTACAGGAATCTGGATATTAAACAAATCTAGGTATTTAAATTACTATAATAATGCAAATATACACTAAATACATTAAGGGATAATTTGTGAACTTAAAAATAACCCCAGTTAAAAACTTATACCACTTTAAAATACTATCCATACCAGTTAACAGGTAAAATGGACTATCTGATGGCACAAGATTTCTAACCACCCAAAAACATCTCATAACAAGGCTTGATTAACAACAATGCTTTCATAAAATTCTAAGTAACAAATTAACGCTGGCTTTAGTTTGAATACTCTGGGGCCTGCATATGTGCTAAAATACCATACAAACTAACCTAAGTGTTGTTCCTTTGGGGATATGTGAATATGCAGACAAATTTTTATAATTTTACAATCCACAATAGCACAAATGTCTTCATCTAGGTCTTGTTCCTGCACTGTACAGTAGACACCCCTGGAGCCCATCAAACTGCTCTTACTTGAACCACTGCTGCAGTAAGGCCATTTCCAAGAAACTGGTTCAGAATCAAAACTTTTGCAATGGCTTGTCCACTTATTTCATTCTAAATATCAGTTCAGATAATCCAGCATAATATAGGCTAACCTAAAAACTTTTGCAATGATTTCTACATTTAAACAGGTCTATTCTAAAAACCAGTTCAGACAATCCATCATAGCATAACCCACTTTGCATTGCAAAACTATGACCAAGCTGCTGGGTAAGAACTATGCAATATGTTTTACAGAGCTGCCCTGTCATAGTACTTCAACTTATCCCTACTCATTACATTACACAGACTAATAGCCACTGCTATAAGAACAAAATTTACTACATGCAAAAATTGGATCAGAATCAGAACTTTTGCAATGACCTGACCACTTAAAGTCCAATTTTAAACACCACTTTAGACAATCCAACACACCATAACCTACCAGTCCAATTTTAAACACCACTTTAGACAATCCAACACACCAAAACCTACTTTTTATTGCAAAACTATGATCAAGTTGCTGGGCAAGAACTAAGCAATATTTTACAAAGCTGCTCTTTCAAATTACTGCAACCTATCCCTGACCTTTACAGTACATGGGCTAATGGCCACCTGCTATAAGAATGACAAAATTTACCATGTAATCATTAATGGATTTACAAAAGCTCAAATGGTAATAATTCACTACTGTATCCTGAACATGGATTTTTCACAATAAATACCATTCAAGGGCCATGCATCAACTTTTCACTTCAACCTTCAGAAACCAGCACTGTACTCTACATACATATAGAGGTATTATCAACCACATCTAATTTACCAGCTGCTCTTATGAGCAAGAGCAAGAGACGGTGCTGGAAAAAGGACACAGTATAACCACTACATCCATGATCTATATTTATCTTTAAAGACTTGAATACTATACATGTGTGTACAGTCCACTTACATATATATACTGTATAGAAGATAGTGCAATATGCAAAACTTACAACTAACACAGAACCACACCAATCATCAACAAACTTTAGCTGTTGCATAAAACTCCATCTTGTGAAAGCTGGCTACTACATAGCCTATGTTTCATACAGGCCTTATTAGTTTATATAACACCGAACACTTCAAAATCTGATGAACCTAACCTAGTTCAAGCAGTTTTTAAACTTCAAGCCTACATGCTTCACTGGCTAAGCCTCATAAGTTTACTCATGCTGGAACAGCCTAGTCCACATGGACTAGGGTTACCACAAGTTTCCTATACTACGATTAACACAAGTTTCCTATACTGTATAACCAATTTCCTGGCCAACAGTAGTTTAAAACCACACTGTTTTGAATATGACTTGCAGCTAGATTGTAGGTTACCCTAGTCAAAAACTAGAGGTTACCAAGATGATTCCATTTAATAATATTAAATCAAGGACTTAGGCACACCGGGATAAGCAAAATATGCCTATAGTTGATGCTAAATTTCAACTATAGTACTTAACTAACCTAAACTTTCCACTGACCATCTGCTCTTTCACTTGACCTACCATGTGACTGATAGGATTGAATCAAGTTGACTAAGGAACACAGAATCATTTCCCCATTGCTACAATAATGAACAAGATTTGCTCAGTATGAAATACTTATCCATTAGACATTTACCAAGCTTACACTAATAACCAAGAGTAACCAAGGATTTTTATATCTCGTGCATAAGGTGGTCTAATTTTACTTCACTTTTGGTTTGAAAGACTCCTTATGAACATAATATACAATTAACTGTAAGCTTAACTTTAGTAAATGCAATGTTACAATGGCCTTTGGTAATAGTACAGAGTTGCACAAGCTATTTCCAAGGGCTGCAGCAGCTTAAAAGCAAATTAATGATACGGTACTGCAACAGGGATACATCCTAACCTAACTTTTCCTTAAACTAACAATCCAGGAATGGAATGGAATGGCTATGGAATATAAAATTTAGGCCAAAGGTCAAGCGATGGGACTTAAGAGGTCATTCAGCGCCGAAATGGAAATTTAGAGTCAAAAGGTTTGAAAGGTGTACCAGGAGGAAGACCTTACAGTTCCACTACGAATCAATTGTCAGGAGAGCGTGGAAAGTAGTATGAGAGAATATGAATGGAGGTACAGTAAAAGGAATGAAAGGGGTTGCAGCTCAGGGCCAAAGGGGCACTGCAGAGAACTGTAAGTAATGCCTACAGTGCACAGTGTGAGGTGCACTGATGGCACTATCCCCCTGCCTGCAAGGCCTAACAACCCAAGGTGCTGTGCCCCGACCTGACCAAGAGACCTTCACACCCATCCCCCCACCTTTAATATCACAAATATTAACAGTCCCTTTTCCCATTTAACACCCCACTTACTGCAACCCACACCTCCCTGTTAGTAAAGACTAGTGTATCTTGGAGTATCTTACATTAATCAAAAACTGTTTCAATAGGCCTAGCCTAACTAAACTGGATCTAGGTTAACTTAGGTAATACTGCAGAATGGTTGCGCAAACATCATTCCACTATGTATTAAGTCGCATGGATGGGGGTCCAAGGGAGCAATATCCCCACCAGCCAGGTCAGGGAACAGCTTCCTAAGATAAATTAGGGTACAACTAAGCATTAGCTCTGCGTTGGGCATTTCCTTTAAAATTGACTTTTCCTATATTGCTTTGGTTGCTTAACAAGAATTTACAAATGTTTTTCGTCCGTTGACTGTATACCTATAATTAACCTCAGAACTGATTATGTTTTGTATGCTGGCCATCCTGGAATGCTATGGCGCAAGCACAGTGTTATAGGGGAACTTTTGGTAAAAAGTGGTTTCCTTTACATGGGGTCCTGGGGGGCAGAGCCCTCCAGCTAAGTAACACAGCCTAGTAGGTTAGGTTAGGTTAGGGTGCGTTAGGTTAGATTAGGGTGCATTAGGTTAGTATGGTTCCTTTCATAATTGATTTCCTTAGCCATTCCCTTCTTGAACATACGGCTCCCTAATGACTTTCGTATTCACGGAACCGTTCCATAGAGTCCGAGCGGAGCTATTACTCAGGCATATCTACTGTAGATTAGGTTAAAGGAAGGTTGGCTTGGAATGCATCCCTGTTTAATTTGCATTAATTTAGGGTCTATCCTACCTAAAATGGATCTAGGGATAATTTAACGAAATGAAAACCCCCTCTTTACTGGTTTCCATGCAGCCTGGGAAGCACGGCATCGCAACTGCTGATATAGCCTAGGCCTACGCTTAGGCCTACCAACTGAACCACCATCCCCAAGAACAGACCTTAAACTGAAGGCTGTGAAACTGTAATTAGTTAAAGAAATCCAAACCTTAAAAGCCTAAGCTAAGCAAGCACTAGAGCCATATTTCTTGGAGAACTTAAATCTAGCGACGAAAAGATAAAGAAATTAGGTTAGGCTAAAATACAACCCGAGAAATGTCTTCGTCTTGGGGAGTTGTAACTGACGTTGGAGCTCACAAATCAACTTATATAGTGCGGTAAGAATATTAATTTTGATATCGGAGGAAAAAACACAAAGAAAACCACACATAAGCTACCAGAAATAGGCCTATGCCAAGCCCCACACTTGACAAAGTGAGGTTAAAGTACGGGGTACCCAGCAAATCCTTACATATAGCCTAGGCCTATGCCAGGTAAACCTAAGCATTTAACTTTAACTAAAACAGTTTTTGAAAGCTAAAAACCACCGAATGGCATTAAGTTGCACCACATACCCAGTGGTAGTTCGTTTTTCCTTGCCATCCGTACCCAGGGCACCGGGACAGAAGGTAAAAAGGAGTCACGGGCACGAGTATATTTCCTTGGAATATTATTCATCACTTACAAAGGTTACACCGGCTATCTAACTACTACTAACTACCAAGGGCTAAGACAGACCAACTGAGTCACTGACCCAAATAATCATATAATTCGTTTCCGAAAAAAAAAAGATTATGGGTTATTATAATTGGTATTAGTGTTGAATGGGTGATTTTTAATTGTTCAGTCCCTGTTCCGTATATCATTATTTTTTTTTTTTTTTTAATAAGTTGGGTCTCTTCTTTCTGTATTTCCCTTTACATCATTTTCTTGCTAATAAACACCCATATTCTCTGGAAGCTTGAATTTCAGGTCAATGTACCCTGTGGGCTTGTTGTTCCATATGAATAGGTTTCATCTTCTGAATAATAATAATAATAATAATAATAATAATAATAATAATAATAATAATAATAATTATTATTATTATTATTATTATTATTATTATTATTATTATTATTATTATTATTATTATTATTATTCTGAAGATAAGCTCTTATTGTGCATCCTCTGCGCAAATGTATTTAAAAAATTTGCGGTGCCTAAGACACAACCTGAAGAGCCTTATGAAGGATTCACATACTGATTTGACGACTGTGGGGTTGAATGCACGTCTTCAGAGGTTTCTCTGAAGGAACCCCCCCCTTACTGTCCTAGGTGTATGTTCGACCCCCACAGTCAAGCCAGTCTGTGACCTGTTCACTTTGCCATTTGGGTTATCAAGTGCTTGTCACTTGAGCTTTACTGACTAATGTTATGCAGTTCCATGCTATATATATAAGAATATTTAATCTAGTTACTGAGGTTGGGCAAGGCAGCCTAACTGTATCTGTCCCAAGCCAGGATAAATAGGGAAGGTTGGGGTCAGTCCATGAAATATTTGCCAAAACCAAAGGTGAAATGAGTCGTTCAAACTAGGGACAGATGAAGGGGTTTCATTAAAAACTATGATCCCAACTAGGGATTAGGCTGAGAAGAGGTCGCTTTTTTAACAAGCCACCTCCGGCTGTTCCTATCTTGAACGGCTTTTTGCTAATGGTGATAATGACCTTACAAATGGTATGAAAGCTCCTGTTTATATTAACATTAAGCTGAATATTACTGTAAATCAATCCACTATCACCTGTGCAACAGAAATAAATCTCTTCCTTGTATTGGGATTGAACCCAGGACTCCCAAATGAAAAGCAAAGATTCTCCCAGCTGACTTGCATAAGTTATATAAAAAAATTAGAACATAAGTATTTACACAACACTTAAGGCTTGCCTTGCATACCAGCATTAAGTTTCACTTAAATTCTAGACCCATCATCAAATCAACTGATAGTATTTTATTCACTCAGAATGGGTACTTTGAATAAAAAGCTCTCAGTTGAGTCACTGGTGGGCCGGGAAGTTAGGAGAAACGCATTGGTTTGCAAGGTGTGCAGCCTTGCCTTAGATATTGTATAAGTACTCAGCTTGTCATTTATATTTTTACTTATGTGGTTCAGTTGGTAGTGGTATTGCCATTCATTTTAAGGGTCATATATCACTTTTAGGATACAGAGCTAGTTTGCATATGTAGCGAAAACAGCATGGTACAAAAGTGTGCCCAAATTAACAGAATCAACATGGTGTGGAAGAGCACAGTGCAATATAGAAAATGCTTTAGCAATCAAATTGTTTTCTAGACCAAAACTCACATCATTTGTATATAAATTTTAGCGGGCCAAGAACATTTGCCTGAAGAACAAAAGACACCACATTCTTAAACACAATGTTAAATATTTACAGAGGTATTCAAGCCACCAAATTATTCCTCATTTTACTGGAGAAAGTTAAGCGTATTTGTACTTGAACCAGGCAATTATAAAACTAGTTGCCTGAAGTGTAAGTATACCTGCATCTTAATATATTGTACCCAAAATATTTGAAAAGATAATGCCGCCAAAAATTATTGCAATATGTTCTCAAATACAATAAATTGCTATCTGGAAAACAGACAGACAAACACATAACAACACATATGGCTGCAGTGATGACATGGAATAAGATTTGACGTCAAATAAAAGGAACTCTTTTGCATTTGGCACCTGGCTCTCCAGAACTGACCTTACCCGTACATAATTTAGTCCAAGAACGTCAAAGGATATCTACATTCTGTTACCAAACAGGCATTATCATCACATGAATTTTTTTGGCGGGACGGGGGTGGTTACCATAAGGCCTAAGCATGGGACCTTTCCGATTCATCACTCTAAGCTGAAATTAATACAATTCAATATTTAGTATAGGAATAATCTGAGTTAATTTTTTTTTCAAATTTATCTATTCCCTAAAATCTTGCTACTTATCATAAATACAAGACGTTATCACAATAAGTTATAGGCCTACATGGATAGTCTTTCAGAAATTTAATTGCACAACTTGGTAGAACCAAGCCTTTTCTTTACTTCATAAGATCTTGTAATAGATAACTCTTAATATAATAATAATAATAATAATAATAATAATAATAATAATAATAATAATAATAATAACAGGCAGGCTAGGCTCTTTGAAAGGAGGGGAAGACGTGGTCTGAGTAAGACCTAGGGACCCTGAAGGAGGGGGGAGGGGTTGAAGTGGTATTGCGCCTCTTTCAACCAACTGTCTACTTCACTACTGCCTTCCTTCGTTTTAATCCTTTATATTCCTTTATCTCACTTCATGTTTTCATCTTTAGAGTGCCATCAGAGTTCTCCATTCTTATCAGTTCCGTTGTTTACAAGCTGAAAGAGAGAAGTCGCCATAGTAGGACCTTGATTAGGTCTATAAAATTAAGCGAAGTTTCCAGTCTGTCTGATTAAATCGTACAGTGTTTTGAACTTGAAGGTTGTTTTTACAAAGCTAAAGTATTCAGTAAGCAAAGGGAGGAGAGAGAGAGAGAGAGAGAGAGAGAGAGAGAGAGAGAGAGAGAGAGAAAGAGAGAGAGAGAGAGAAACGATAATTATATTGTTTAAATCCTACTGGAGTTTTGACAATATGATAGCATGGTTGTTTGGAAGGATGTTTTAAATTTATTATTATTATTCAAATTCAAAACTTTATTCATACGCATACAATTAGTAAACATACAAAAGATATGTGTTGCTGAAAATAACTTATCCCCTGGGTCTTACGACCTGATAAAATCAGCTAACACACAAATCATCTAAAATTTCTTTCAGCTGTACAAAATTTAAGTGACACGAACTAAAATTTTCTTTACAAGTTCTTTTATTACAGACGCTTTCCATTCCTCTCCTGAGATCATTAATTTGTATAATTCCTTTTAACTTCATTTTTGCTTGTTTACAGAAGCCTATTAATATTTACAGCTAAAACATTTGACATAAAAGAAAGGTTCTATACGTTGCAGATTCTCCGTTGACACAACAATTTCTAAAATAAAACGAAATTGTTGCAGAAGAATGATGATACCCACTTAAGAAAAATCTGTGCGTCCTACTTAAAATCTCCAAGGATGGCGTCAAAATTGACACTTAAGGGTGGGATTAAAGTACAATGTGTCCTCTCGTGTACACCCAGGAGCCTTAGAGAGAGAGTACACCCTCCAAGCTCTGTCCAGATCTCTCACGCCCGTTGTCTGCAAATTGCTCAAATTACATCCGAAAATACGGGTACAATTCGCATTAAAATTTTTGAACCTTGCATCGAGCGATAAAAATCAAACTGAGACATGATAACATTTGTTCTCGTTTTAATATCAGAGACTGGAGGTTTTCCATCAAATATATCTCTTGTATTAGACATAGTGTGACCAAGATGCTTTACCTTATTAACTATTTTGAGTCTTATTGCATAACTAAAGTTGAATATCAAATTGCCAAATATGACCGTCTTACATTTATCTGGATTATTTGAAAGTCCAAAATCCGCGCAAAAACTTTTCACATTCGTCAAGCAAATACTGCATTGATCTACGAGTTTGTGCGAGTAAAATGACAACATCAGCATAAATAAAAATACATGAACACATATTCCCTCTACAGCATTAACTCCAGCCGCAGTAACGCAATTAGTAGGACTATCCATGTGAAGAGTAAAAAGCAGATTTGACATGAGTCCTTGCTTAAGGGTTAACCCCATTTCTTACAGCAAATTTGCCAGCGTACGAATGGTTCCTTTTAACCTGCCCCTCTATATTCAAATACATAGTTATCAGAAGTCTTGTAACAAGGGGACACAGACCACGATCGATTTGAATTTTAAATAGCTTGCCGTACTTCACCCCATCAAATGTCTCCGAACAGTCAAGCTGCCGAGCAGAGTAGCTATCACACTGGAACTGCGTGAAACATAGTATCCAATGTTTTCATCACGGTGAATGTAGCACAACGCTCTGTAGAAAAATCTCTTTCGTAAGCAAACTGATGGTCGCTTGATTCAAATATATCTTTGAAATACTCAACAAGTATATACTGTAGTCTAAGATTTTACAACAACTACTATTCAGAGCAATTGCTATATAATTTTCAGAATTTGTTATGCATTTTCTTTTATTTTTAACTAAGGGTGAAAATGTGACAAGGTCAAAAATGTCACTGGTCACTCAATGATGTAACAGAATAGTCGAAAGGAATGATACAAAAATGAAAAGCTTCTTTGGGGCTTCAATAAAAGCATTGCTAAAAATGCCATATGCATCACCTTTCTCTTCCTTAATTTAGTTTTCTAATAGCCGACTCCACCCTTGCTGGGGTGATAAAGTGAAGGTATGAATTAGTATTACCTGAACGCTTCTGACAGTCTTTGAGTATATTACCTTGCGTCTGCAGCAAAAGTGAGGACAATGTATTGGCAGGCTGTTCACTGTATAGTGGCTTATATTTTTCTTTGGAAATCGCACAAGCACCCCTACCTGTTTTTCCATTAATTATATTCGAATTTAAAACTGGAGCAGAGTACACAGAGCTAACTTCTCTCCAAAAACAACGCCAGTTTCCATTCATCAAATTTATCGCTAACTTTTCTGGCTTCATTTTATTTTGATTCTGTTTCGTTGTTTTAACTGCTCTATGGTAGTTGAACCTGGTTTGCCAAATTGCCTCCTCAAGGCAGCAACCCAGCCATTCGCTGGGCGCCCACAATCTTTCCAGGTATTGAGCCAAAAAAATGGACTGGTTCCGAAATTGCCTCACTCTTGAATTCCACCCCAATAAAATACCTCTCGCACGAATTCTACTATTATTAATCCTAACGCCATGACTGCAACCACCACTCCTGTTATTATTACCCTAACTATCAGGAATTTATTTCTGGTGATAGAAATTCATTTCTCGGTATAATGTGCTTCGGATTCCACAATAAGCTGTAGGTCCCGTTGTTAGGTAATCAATTGGTTCTTAGCCACGTAAAATAAGTCTAATCCTTCGGGCCAGCCCTAGGACAGCTGTTAACCAGCTCAGTGGTCTGGTAAAACTAAGGTATACTTAAAAAATCACCACCACCATTATCAATGGTGACTATTGTTGGATTTCTTTTTAGAATTCGGAATACAAGACTTAGCTGATAACTCCATGATTTCAATTATATCGAGCATGAAGATAAAAACTTCTGCAGAATGAATAGTGCAGTTAAGATCCGTACAATGAATTGCATGAAATGGAATGTTAATAATATTCAATAACTCATCCATTGTATTTCTATAGTTATATTTATCTACGGCCTTTGCCTTACTCCAACAGAGCTTAAGCGTCTCAGAATTATTTTCCTTTCCCACTCTAACCCTATCATCAGCCAGCAGTTGGTCAGCACTAAATTTGAGGACCAAAGGGCAATGATCAGATAAATCATCACCATCTTTCCAAAATGCTGCTGTCCGATACCCTGTCGTTAATGCGGGAGTTAATGAGTATATAATCAGTTAAGGATCTCTGATTCTAAGTGTTTATAAGAGAGCTAAGAACATGCCAGTGATGGGGGGGAGGAGGAGTGTGGTGCGTCAGCGGATCAGATGGATGGATGTTGTGAGGAGAAAGTAAGTATATCTTAGTTTAACCAGACCACTGACCTGGTTAACAGCTCTCCTAGGGCTGGCCCGAAGGATTAGATTTATTTTACGTGGCTAAGAACCAACTGGTTACCTAGTAACGGGACCTACAGCTTATTCTGGAATCCGAACCACATTATGACGAGAAATGAATTTCTATCACCAGAAATAAATTCATACTTCTGACCCTTTTATAATAATAATAATAATATAATAATAATAATAATAGGAGACCCTCTTTTAAGCACGTATTATTGACGAGTGATGGCTGTATCAGCTGCATTCAATTTGTTTAGTTTTTTTTTTCTTTATCCTTATAATAATTGCGTTTTCTGGGTTACTACATTCC
Source organism: Macrobrachium rosenbergii (assembly GCF_040412425.1). Lineage (NCBI taxonomy): Eukaryota > Metazoa > Arthropoda > Malacostraca > Decapoda > Palaemonidae > Macrobrachium > Macrobrachium rosenbergii. Next base: position 38,234,562 of record NC_089794.1, read on the forward strand.
GCCAGTAACTCGCCGATGTTCGCCATTCTTTACAGAAGCCAGTGTTTAGTGACGCCGCGACTACTCCGTCGTCCTTGGCTGAACGCGTTAAGAAAGCCGAGCTGGGCAGTACCATAATCTAACATTTTAACTGGCGTCTGTTATGTTGCCGATCGGTCCTGCGTCGTTTATAGTTACTGTTATAGTCTTTTGTTGTTAGTGGGTTTCGTAATGGTCGTGTAATGAAGTGGAAAGCGAGCTGGAGAGAAAGACGGAAGTTTTGTCATGTGATGCAGCGGAAAGCGAGCTGGAGAGAAAGACAGCAGTTTTTGGGAGTACGCTCTACCCTTAGGAAGGTAAATAAATCACTAGTTTGGTGCTGTCATAGCTTTCTTAAGCACGTACTAAAGTTTTGTTGGCTGGATATTATTACTGTAATATTATGGTAATAAAACTACCCTTGATAAATTTACTTGAATGCTTAGAAGCTGCATTGGTTTAATGGGCACTTCCTTTAGCTGCTGCTGTTTTTAAGATAATTTAAGCGAGAATTCATGAGGTAAATTTTTTTCAGGGTTTGTTGCCCACGTCGAACTAAGTGTAGGCTCGCAAATTTTAAGGTAAGGTTGATCTTTCTAAGCTCCGGACTCCTGCACAACAGTATTTTCACACCGCAACGTTTTAAAACTCCTTGGTAAGGTATATTTTTGTTTTAACTCTGAACCGTATACTCGACCAGAACCGTAACGAAACAACGTTCGTTACATTACCTCCACCGCCAGAACCGTAGGTCTAATGACCTACTTTGCAAATCAACGGAGGTCGTCGGGTAACTAATTTTCTGGTAATTCTAAGCCGGCTGTCGCGGTGAGCTTATAGCAATTGACGTTTTCCACCGTTATTTTACCTTTAGAAGAATTTAAAGTAATATTTTGTCGGCGCCTAAGCTGTCATTGACCTTTGAAGACTACACGACTTGTATTACCTAACGTGAGGTCTAAGCCGGCATTCATTTCCATAGCTAATACGGCAAAATTGTCTAAACCCCTAAAAATACCAACCTAACGTGCAAATCAAATTTTGGAGTTATGGAGGGAGGTGGGGGCTTGTCACGGAATGCCGGCTCGCGGTAACTAGTTTTTCTTGTAAAAGCAAAAATAAAATGCTTTTCAGGTGGTAAATTTTTCTGCTTTTCAGGTGGTAAATGCTGCTAGCTTGTGAAAATTTTACCGGTTGACATAAGATATTTCAGCCTAGGTAAACTTAATAATTAGTTAGGGTATGGGATTTGGTGTCTTGGCTGTTAAGGTGTTTATGAATGGTTCATAATGAATATGGTATTAGACTAAGGGCTAAAGGAATTTCAGTTTAATGCTTAAAATATACAATTTGGACGTTGGTGAATTTAACTTTTGATGTCCACTTGTTTCGAGTTGTAAATAATGGTTTTTGGATTGTTACGCTTAGGTAATTTGTTGGTTTAGGTGCGGGTCATATAGACTTAATTTATCCTATTTTCTGCCAAAGTAGTGTATTAAAGCAACATAGTTTGTGTAATGACTTTTTTGACAATTTAGTTGTCATTGCTGCCTCCATGGAGGTATCGTATGTTTCTGATACTATGTTTATAAATTTCCAGGTTACTTCAGGGTACTAGTACTGTTGCTGAGGGTGTTGCTATCGATTTTAACTCCATTATAGTATCTGGCGTGGTTCTACATAGTCGACTGTATGGCGTGGTTCTACATAGTCGACAGTATGGCGTGGTTCTACATAGTCGACAGTATGGCGTGGTTCTACATAGTCGACGTATGGCGACGGGTGTATGGCGTGGTTCTATATACCAAAGTACGTTGGACGGTAATTTCATCTGCATGTAATGAGTACCCTGAAGCACAGAGGGTGTTTGCCTTTTCTAGTCAGAATAAAACTTTTGTGTAAAACCTTTTATGATAACCTGACTATTAGATCGGAAGTTTCCACTGAATGGTTAATATAATTACCCTTTAAAAGCTAAAATCTTTGATAAGGTAAATGGACTAAGTTGAAAGCTATTAATTCAAAGCTTTGTCGGGGAAACAATCATTTGAGGCTTATAAAGAGAATGTAAGATGAAATCCATTAAAGTTAGTGTTTTCATGGATTAAAAGGTAGCTTTTATGTTTTAAACATGGTAAATGGCTAAAATGGTGATGAAGTTAACTTATAAAGGGTACTTAACAGGAAAATCCTCCTGAGGCTGTTGTGGTTTCCAATGAAACTAATTTAATCTGAAGTCTAATTTCTTGTAACTGGCGTAAAGGGATCAAGTTTAAGGTTACCCTAAATCCTGGGTGAATTTGAAGTTGTGTAGTTAAACATCACTGGTATGAACTTGAAGACCTTGGCCGGACTATGATTTTTCAGTGTTTTCCAGTGTTATACTGAACATGAAAGTCGAAGCAACACTGACTACTACGGCATGGGCATTGCATTAGTGTGCTTAATAACGCGTTAGTGTTGCGTGTAGTTCGCATATGGCTTTGTCGTTTGGGTTGTTTAAAGAATACTAATGGATAACGGATGAGGAGGTACTAAATATCCTGAACAGTTTTCAGGTTTAATGTGAGCTAGTTAAATCAGGTTCCGGTTATTTGAGACTCCTTAAAAGATTTTGAATCTACTGTGTAAGGTAAAGGGAATTTCTCGTATCCATATCGCTTAAACTTGTTCTGAGAGCCGTGAAGATTTTCAAGTCGATCGCAAGCTTCAGTATGTACTGTCAAGGTGGAGTTACAAATGCTAGGCTGAGGTTCTTTGAACTTTTTTTTTTTTTTTTTTAACTGTCCATAGGATGTGACTTAACTGACAATGCCATATTGTATTTTGACGGATACCTTGATGGTGAAATTGATTGCCAAGTCTTTCTAGCAGACTGCATAACAAGCGGCGTTAAAAACAATTGTGAAAACAGGTTGTCATAGAACGTACAATTTCATGCTAGTAAGTATACCAGGCTTAATGAAAGAAATTACCTGAGGAATCGGCTGAACCTATTTCCCCCATGAAACTTTAGACCAATCTTAAGCCAAACGGCCATACCACGCTGAAGCTGCTGCTTTTGCAACCAGCCCTAAGGAAGTAGGAAAGTTGTAAAATTATCGTAGACGCTAGGGGGTACATAACACAGTAGCTGCAAGTTGTTACTCTACCGTTATAATATATCGGCCTAGTTCCTACAGGGTTGGTTACATTTATTAAACTTTTAAGGTGGTATTTAGGACCTGTAGTTTCCCTGCGTTTGGAGCTTAATATACGACAGCTGATTTTATTTCAAAATAATGGTGTAGCTGGGTTGCCTTTACTCAGTATTTAAAGCCTAGAAATTGAAGCAGTCATTCGCAAGATCGTAAGCGCTAATACCATACGCAATATATAGTGTTTGAAAACGTAAAAAGCCTCTTGCAATTTGTTATAGTTAGTACTACTGATTTCTCATTATAAAAGTTTGAAAAAACTGCGTAATTTAGGACAAAAGAGACAAGTAAAAAAACTGACTTGGGTAATAGTAGATTGACTGAAGCTCGTCACAAATCTGTGCAACTGAATTCTTAATATAGCAGAATAATTAAGAATTAAATCGATGCCTCGCCTTAGAACCCCGTAGTGGGGTAATGCCGTTACTGTGCAATTTAGACATTACTTAAGGCTCTTTGCAGCGCCCCATCGGTTAGCTGCAACCCTTTCATTCCTTTTACTATATCTCCGTTCATATTCTCTTTGTTCCATTTTACTTTCCACCCTCTCCTAACAATTGTTTCAGCATTATTATTGGCCCAAATGTTTTGTTTCAATTCAATTCTTACCTTAAGAAGTACCTTGTTTAAAAATACCCCTCAAAGCCATCGTGTGTTGTTGATTACGCATTTCATACGTAATTTGGAATGTTACTGTAGGCAGTATTATGTGAATGCGTGAGCATTTGATTTGTTAGTGATCATGTTAAATGTCACAGTGATCTATCTTCCTCCATTTAGGTTTGAATATCCTATTGAGAAACTAATTTTGTGATAACTGTATCGCTGCCAAGTGTATGTCCCAGTGATAAAAAAGTTCGATTTAACAAACTTGTTAAAAATTTGTTGCAAAGTCAATGGAACATAGTACTTTTTCAGTTATTGCTCTGATAGCCGAAGACAAATTAGATGATAACGTAAACTTGACATAAAATGGTAAAACAACCAGCGTGTATATCAATATAATTATGGCCCTGTCCTATTAACTCAGCAGTGAATATCGTAAACTCAACTGTTCTAAAAATCTGCTAACGGGAGGACAAACCTCATCTTACGTGTTCTGAAGCTCATGGGAAACAAATATTAATATTGAGACTAAGGCAATCACGTTAATTTTGTCTCACCCCGCAGGCGTTTAGTGGCGTCAGTGCACCTCGTGCATGACTTATTAGGTTCCTTGCAGCGTGCCTTCGGCCTAGCTGCGATCTCTTTCGTTTCTTTCACTGTACCTCCTCTCGCATTCTCTTTCTTCCATCTTACTTTCCAGAGATAAGTTCCTCATTGGATGGGTGGGTATCGTTCTCAGCTAGCACTCTGCTGGTCCCGCGTTCGATTCTCCGACTGGCCAATGAAGAAAGAGAGGAATTTATTTCTGATAGAAATTCATATCTCGGTATAATGTGGTTCGGATTCCACAATAAGCTGTAGGTCCCGTTTCTAGGTAACCAATTGGTTCTTAGCCACGTAAAATAAGTCTAATCCTTCGGGCCAGCCCTAGGAAGAGCTGTTAATCAGCTCAGTGGTCTGGTTAAACTAGGGTTTTCTTCCTTTTATTCAAACCTTAGCTTTATTGTTGTTAAAAATTACTGCATCGTGTCACAACTGTAAGTTAATTTTTCTATCGATAACGAGGGTAAGAATTCTATATTTTATATTTCAATTGTTTTAAACAATATCTTAACGTAAACTGTAATGAAGATTACTCAGAATACCTTTGTCCTAGAGTAACCTGTGTATATTTACAACAATACTAAATATTCAATTGCTCTTGGTTTACAACCTGTAAATCGTGGGCCATGGCTCACTTTACTCGGCCGACGGGGGTGATTCATCTTTAATCCCTTTGTTATTAATTCATAATTTTTTTAGTCATCATCTGCATGATATTTACGAGAACTTTCGGTGCCCATAAATTGACCTTTCGTTATTTTCTTGTTATTCAAGATTTTGTTGTTATCAAAGTCCTGTAGTGTAGCGAATCCCACTCAAGAAACGATACAAAGCCAAACCTAACTTGATGAGAGCATTTATTATTTCTTAATAGCAAAGGTCAGTGGGTTAGGGATCCCAGTTCCCAAACGAATATTCACAGAACCGTGTAACTAGAGGATTGCCGATTACCGCTAAGCAAATTTGGGAATGGGTACTCTGTAGGGAAACATGTAAGTTGGTTTTAGTTTGCGCAGAGGTAATTATAAGAAAATTAACAACATATCTTTAAGTTATTTTGAGTCTTGACTGTATGTCAACTCCACAAGATGCCGCCTGATCAGTTTAACAAAATAGTTTTATTTATTATTTGCCGTCCGTATGTATTCATTGTTACCACTTCTCCGAAAACCATTTGTCACACGCGTTCGGGCTTTCCTAAAACCCCTACTGACGTTGGAGGCCTCTCTCTCTCTCTCTCTCTCTCTCTCTCTCTCTCTCTCTCTCTCTCTCTCTCTCTCTCTCTGCCCTGAGCGTAAACAGGAGTGATCGTCTTGCCGACAAGCTTTCAGGGAAAAAGGTAACAAAATATTGGACTGTTTTACCTGCTTAGAACCCTAACGTCTCTCTCTCTCTCTCTCTCTCTCTCTCTCTCTCTCTCTCTCTCTCTCCAGAGACAAGGAAAAACAGCATAACACGCGTTCCTTTCAAATCCATTGCGCCCTTTGTTGACTCAAGCAGTGAATTATGTACTGTACACAGTTGCTAGTTGCCTGTTGTGAGTCACGGTTGTTGGTAGAGAGAGAGAGAGAGATCATTGCTCCGACAATTTGTCTGTCATTAAATAACTGAAAAACGGCAGAGCATCGAAACGGTAATACTCAATCAAAGAGGATGAACTAACTCATCAGCGCTCTCGCACACGCACACACACACACACACACGCTCAAGAATCCCCCGCATTTTGGGGTCCTCAATCATCGCCTACATTCTGGAACTATAATAGTTTCTAAGCAAAATATATTACATCATTATGTATAATCTGGGACTCCAAGTATATAATTACAAATATTACTCACTTTCCAGCATAAGTATACATGTACGTAGGCCGACATTCTGGGATTGCAAATAATGCATTTGTTCTGGGATTATTGATGTATCTTTATGTACACTCAAGCATTAACGGTATTTCATTTGGGATTTAAAATAATCATAACTTAAATTCTGGGATTCCTAATACATCATTACGAATATTTTAGGACTCAAATTGCATCGTTACCAGATTATGAAAATCGTTACAGGCATTTTGGGACCCCAAAATACAGTGCTGTGGACGTTTTGGGATTCCAGATACATAATGCTGGCCTTTATGGCTTCCATTATGGACATTCTGGGATCCTGAATACTTTAGTATGAGTTTTACGAGATCTCAACAGAAAATTAAATATTTACATGGTTTTAAATATATTTAAATATCAGCCACTCTTCAATTATAATATAACTATAGCAACATACCCGGTGTAACCTTGCCACAGTCTTATACATGTTGCTGGCAAATGTCAGGATAAAAGAGTAAGACAGCCTAAGGTTATCTGTGTTGCCATGTTTTAAAAAAAAATTAGTGAAATTTGCAAGAAACCTGAGCAATTGGTGCAAGTGACAATGAGTAGCCTGTATATATGAAACCTGCAACAAAGCTGAGCTGTTATCGCAAACATCGATGGGTATATATTACTTAAACTTGCAACAGACTTTTGCAGTTTGTGTAAGCAGCAATGAGGAGACAGTGATTATTTTTTGCCATAAACCTTAGTAGTTTGTGCTAATGGCAATGGGGTCCCTGTTATTCTTTTAACAGCCTTTGCAGTATATGGTCTCTTGCGTCAGTGTTAATGAAACTTTCAACAATCCTTTGCAATAATGCCCCGTAGCCAGCCCTTCCTTAGAGAGCTGTTAATCAGCTCACTGGTTAGGCCCGGTTAAACTAAGGCTAATGAAGAGTTAAGGATTTATTTCTGGTGATAGAAATTCATTTCTCGCAAATGCGGCCAATGTTGTTGTTTTAACCAGCCTTCTTAGCCATAAATAAGTCTGTAATGGCCAGTGTCAAGGAAACTTTAATCAAGTGGTTGCAAAACTAATGTACCCCGTAGGGGATAGTGCCATCAGTGCACCTCACGCGGTGCACTGTAGGCATTACTTAAGGAACTTTGCAGCGTCCCTTCGGTCCCTAGCTGCACCCCCTTTCATTCCTTTTACTGTACCTTGGTTCATATTCTCTTTCTTCCATCTTAATTTATAGTGCAACTGCGAGGCTTTCCTCCTGTTACACCTTTCAAACCTTTTACTCTCAATTTCTCTTTCAGCGCTGAATGACCTCATAGGTCATAGTGCTTGACCTTTTGGCCTAAATTAAATATTCCAATTCCAATTCCTTTGCAATAATGCAAGCCGTAATGAGTCACTGTCAGTGAAATTTATAACAACAAAACTGGGATATTTGTACACGCAGACATGGCAATGATTTTGACACTTGCGACAAACCATGGCTGTTAGGGCAAGCGGCAGTTGGTCGGAGTTCACGATGCTTCCTACAAACTGTATCACTTTGTGCAAATGGCAATGGGTCACTTACAATAACACTTGCAACAAACTTCAGCATTGGATGAAACCCACAATTTGTAAATGCTAATGAAACTTGTAACAAATCTTTGGAGCCAGGTATAGGTACCATCGGGCATTTATAAGAAACTTGCAACTTCAGCAGTTTGATGCAAGTGATAAAAGGTTAATTTTAACGAAACTTGTGGAAACCACAAACAATCCCAAGTATACAAACAGTAATGGCTTAGTTTTAATGAAATTAGCAACCATCGTTGTCATTCATAAAGAGGCCTTTAACAAACTTTTCACAGTTGAGCAAACGATAGTGTGTCTTTATGGCGCGAATTGCTGGTTTCTATAGACTGGCATCACAGCAACAACGGCTATCGAAACTGGAAGATAATTATTTGTTAAATGCATCAACCATGCATTCGATCCGTACACACTCTATGAATATAGCCGTAACCCATATCCATAATTTTTTGTATGTAAATTTAAAGAACTCCTAATGAATTATATCATTTTAAGGAGACTTCATTCTTGACAGATCCGAATATGCCTGTTAATTATACAAATCCTCTTTGGGAACTCTGGAAAGAGGATAACTACCCTCCTCATCCTGGCATTCGGAGGGAAAAATTCTTTTTAGGTTCCCAAAACAAGGAAGCTTGAGCAATGAGTACCGGTCAGTCGAGAAGACCAAGCAGTCATCACTAAACAATTCTCACAGTGCAAAGAGCAGTCTTCTTCCATCTTTGTTTCCCAACTATACAATCATGGGAGAGATGACTTAGTAATTTACAGCATCTCCTCTTCACTACCAATCAGACTCTCCTGTGAGAGCCAAAGGGTTGTAAAGAAGCCTGGAAGCCAACAGAAACGTTTGAATATCGCCAGTATACCTTCGGTCCCTAGCTGCAACCCCTTTCATCCATTTTATTGGACCTCTATTCATATTCCCTTTCCTCCATCTTTCTTTCCACCCCCTCCTAATAATTGTTTCATAGTGCAACTGCGAGGTTTTCCACCCGCTACACCTTTAAAACATTTCTACTCTCACCTTCCCTTTCAGCGCTGAATGACCTGATAGGTTCCAGCGCTTGGCCTTTGGCCTAAATTTTACATCCTGTTCCATTTCTGTCGTCAATACACATCACTTCTGTCATGTCCATCTCACAGGAAACAAGTTTGAGAAAGATATTGTATATATTTTCATCTTCTGAGAAACCAAATTTCCTCTGATGAGACAATATTGTTCACTTCTGTTCCAGAGAAGTCAAATCTAGCCTTTTGAGAGAACATTGCGTACCTTTGCCTCTAGGAAATCATGTCTGGTTTTTATATGTCACCCAGGAAATGATAATGAAAATGTCAGGAAGAGGCAGATAAGGACATTAGCTCGATAGTGATATAGAGGTGGATGAAGAAAATAACTGTCAGGGCTTTCCAGATGTGGTGATATGCGAGGTGACAGCCCATAAGGTGAGAGGAAGAGAGAGTGGTCCCTGCTTGTGTGTATGTGTGCGAGAGAGAGAGAGAGAGAGAGAGAGAGAGAGAGAGAGAGGCCCTGGAAATATGAGAGTGAGAGTGAGAGTGAATATTTATGCTAGAGGGAGGAGAGATGTGTATTTGTGTATGGATGTGAGTATGTGTGTGTGTGTGTGTGTGTGTGCGCGCGCGAGAGAGAGAGAGAGAGAGAGAGAGAGAGAGAGAGAGAGAGAGAGAGAGAGAGAGAGAGAGAGGCCCTGGAAATATGAGATTGAGTACATGTGCTAGAGGGAGGAAAGATGTATATTTGTGTGTGTGTGTGTGTGTGTGTGAGAGAGAGAGAGAGAGAGAGAGAGAGAGAGAGAGAGAGAGAGAGAGAGAGAGAGAGAGAAATAAACCAAGATACGATAGTCATGTTTTTAGAGAAAGGCGAAGAAAGAAGTTACGATGACTGAAAAAATACCTATATATATATATATATATATATATATATATATATATATATATATATATATATATATATATATATATATATATATATATAGAGAGAGAGAGAGAGAGAGAGAGAGAGAGAGAGAGAGAGAGTTGAGGAGGGATTTCCTAAAAGGAAAATAAAAATGACAATGAGAAATAAGTTTTCTTTTCCTCGGACACAAGAACTGGCCAACGGCGGCTCTGGTAGCACCTCTGGGAGCCTGGAGCGCCCCTGCCCCATACCCCCACCCAAAAACCTTGAAGCTCCCCCTTCTCCCATCATCCCTCCCCACCCTTCGGTTAGAGGGGAGGTGGTGGGGCAGCTCCCCGGACAATATTGGTGCCGTCAACCTGAAGACGAATGACCCTCGACCGCTACACCTGGATACCCACCGGACGTATCCGTCCCTAACCCTCGGAGGACTCCCTGCCCAGTGGAAAGAAGGCCTTCTCTCTCCTCCACGTTCATCTCCTACGCCTCCTTGTCCGCAGCCCTGCCTTTCATCATCCCTTCCAGTATCCTTGTAGGTCCCTTTCTTTGGACCTTGCCAGTATCCTATATGGGGCCGTAGGCTGCCGTAAGCCCCCAATAGCCTCTTCCCGCTAATTTACCTCCATCTTTCTATCCAGACTCGCCGCTTTTTTCCCGGCCCTTCAGCGCCCAACGCCGTCGTTTTATCAGTGACATTAGGTTATTCTTCCCTTTTTTTTTTTAGATGGGATTTATTCGTATATATTCTTAAACCTGTTATCTTATGTTCTTGTGTCCTTTTTTCTTCATTGTATTCAGATGTTAACAATGTAAGACTTAACGCTTCCTTGTATCTGTGCTTGTGGGTTTTAGGGTTTTATGCTAAACAGAAGAAGCCACCTTTTTATTTTTCATTCCATTTCTTTATGCTTTCGATAGCTGTTCGGTCGTGTTTATATATAAATGTATATATATATATATATATATATATATATATATATATATATATATATATATATATATATATATATATATATATATATATATATGTATGTGGATACATATGTCTATGTATGTATATATATATATATATATATATATATATATATATATATATATATATATATATATATATATATATATATATATATATATATATATATATATGACAACAAGCAATCTCTGATTTATCTCGCATTTAACTGGCGTATCAAGAACGATACCAGTGTATATTAATGACTTCCATAGCCTCACAAACTTCACAACCTCACAAACCTGACCAGAAGCTTCGTCCGCAGCTACTTTTGGTTAAAGGTCACGTTTATTCCTTCTCATTTTCCTTCCTTCGGCCCGAGATAGTTAGAAACATCAGCTTGTCCCGCATTAAAATAATGAATGTTTTCTTCAATGGAGGTTTTGGGTCTTAACATTACTTTTCCTTCTCTTCACTCTGGTTGAAACTAGGTTCAGATAATATGGTCGTCTTTCCCGACGGCCTCTTATTGTTGTTAAGGCGCCTTTTTATATTTTAAATCAACTTTTTAGTTTTCTGTAAAAGAAAACTATTGAGATGACTATGTCTGTCCGTCCGCACTTTTTCTGTCCGCCCTCAGACCTTAAAAACCACTGAGGCTAGAGGGCTGCAAATTGGTATTTTGATCAACCACTCTCCAATCATCAAACATAGCAAATTGCAGCCCTCTAGCCTCAGTGGTTTTTATTTTATTTAAGGTTAAAGTTAGCCATAATCGTGCTTCTGGCAACGAAATAGGACAGGCCAGCACCGGGCTTTGGTTAAAGTTTCATGGGTCGTGGCTCATACAGCATTATACCGAGACCACCGAAAGATAGATCTATTTTCGGTGGCCTTGATTATACGCTGTAGCGGCTGTACAGAAAACTCGATTGCGCCGAAGAAACTTCGGCCTATTTGTTACTTGTTTATAATTTAAATCGTCTTGTTCGTCTCTTCGTAAATCCTAGGCTTTAGATGGACTCGGGGTTGACTATCCAAACAGCCTTTTAAAAAGCATCGTTTTATCTCTCTCTCATCTCAGATGCTTGCTCCTTCTAACTCAGATAATCCAATATAGTTATTATTAATAATTGTCAAAGCAGAGACAGCACTGAGAATTTAGCAGAATACATTTTTATTCATTCCTGTGGCGTAGGCTCTCACGGTAATGAAATTAATGCTTGCTTTAGCGAAGCGAGGTAAGCATAGTCACGAGGCATCGTTTTTTAAATGTTAAATGTATCGCGGGAGGCTGTCATATATTTCAAAATTTCAGCATCATATTTTAGCATCTTTAATTTTAAACGAAATGTCGGTGTTCCTGTTAGATAAATTTGTCTACATATCAGATTCATGTTATGATGTTTCATCTTTGAAATTTTAGCATCTTAACCATTTTTTCCAGTAATTATATGTTTCAGTATTATTTTATATTATCACAGATTTATCATTTCAACACAGCGTTTATTTATTACAGGGTGTTCTCACAAATTATTCTGATATTGTATTACTTTATGGTGTGCGTTAAGTCATCATTAAAATTACCTTATTGTTACTTCGTAACATCTGTGATGTCAACTCTTTTGAATCTGTGAAATCGGAACTACCGTCGTGCTTGCGCGCTACAATAGGAGTAGGTATTTGTTCATGAAGCCAAGGGAATGAAAGAGTGGAGTACAGTACAACTGAAGAGGAAAAGGTTGGGGGTAGACCCATTCGTAAAATTTTAAGCCAAACTGAGACAATTTTAGTTTTCTGTAAAAGAAAACTATTGTGTCGGCTTTGTCTGTCCGTCCCCACTTTATTCGGTCCGCACTTTTTCTGTCCGCCCTCAGATCTTAAAAACTATTGAGTCTAGAGGGCTGTAAATTGGGTGTTGATCATCCACCTTCCAATCATCAAACATACCAAATTGCAGCGTTCTAGCCTCAGTAGTTTTTATTTTAATTAAGGTTAAAGTTAGCCATAATCGTGCTCCTGGCAACGATATAGGATATGCCACCAACGGGCCGTGGTTAAAGTTTCATGGGTCGCGGCTCATACAGCATTATACCGTGACCACCGAAAGATAGATTTATTTTCGGTGGCCTTGGTTATACGCTGTAGCGACTGTACAGAAAACTCGATTGCGCCGAGGAAACTTGAGCACATTTTTTACTTGCTTACTTGGTGGTTTTAGGGAATGAAATAATCATAATGAGAGTCTCCAAATGATTTTGAAAAGCTTCAAGTCGTATTTATAGTCCTTTAGCTTTCTTTTTTTATATTAAAAAATCGAAAATAAAACAAAAGTCTCCCAGTGGTTCAGTTGCATAGATTCAAATGTGCGAAGTACATGAATTTTCATGAATTAGTGTATGCGTACTCTTCTTCTTTCGACCTTATTAATCCCAATGTAAAGCAGGGTCGGCCGCTCGAGTCAGCTTTCTCTATCTATTTCTGTTCCTTTCATCCTCTTCCCCAAGTCCCACCTCTCCAAAATCCCTCCTCACCACATCCATCCATCTGATCCGCTGACTCCCCACACTCCTCCTCCCCCCCATCGCTGGCATGTTCTTAGCTCTCTTGATTAATTAGGGTATGTGTACTAAAGCGTAGCAATTAACGTAATTCAGAAGATGAATCCTATTCTTGTTAAACAAGCCCACAGGGGCCAGTGACTTTAAATTCAAGCTTCCAAAAAAATATGGTGTTAATTAGCAAGAAATAGCAGAAGGTAATGGAAATTACAGAGGGAAGAGGTCACTTACTAGGAAAAAAATTAACAAACGAATGAATAAATAGATTAAATGTAAGTTTTTAAAATACAAGGAGAATTGTATTAGGGTAGTAATGCACTGCAGCTTCGCTTGAACTTATGAAGTTCCAGTTACATGACATCTTTATAAGGGCTGTTCCACAATCGTATTCACAGCAAGCAGAGTATAAATAAAAATGAACTCAGGATTGTCAGTGTTTCATTAAATGAACTTATTTCAAATATTTCAGCGGCGAGAATTTGAATTCACATTTTCTGAGCTATTTCGTTTAGAAAGCCACTAATGGAAAACCACTGACGGAGGCGTAAGGAAGGACCGGAGGGCTTAAGAACTCAAAATGTCACAAAGAACTTCCCACCTTGAGGAGATGTCGGCTGGAGGCGTCGGCTTGGCTTTCCATTAAATGTCGCGTTCTCTAGAACGGCCCTCCCTTTCTTCGTATCACCCACATTTATGACTATCAACTTAATATCATCTGGATAATTTCCTCTTTCCTTGAACTTCTTTTAATTACCCGATATTCCCTCTTTCTCCATCATCTATCGTATCTTCCAGCTCTCTGCCATGCCTTTTGGAATGAAGGTGTGAGTCCCAAGTACTTTTCTGCCTTAGCTGCTACCCATCACAGGTGATTAACCATCTGGCACTTAATTCATTACCTTGGTCAACAGAAACGCAATGGATTACTGAGGCCAAGAGCTAACCATCCCCCCCCCCATCCCTTGGAGACGACCTCGAGTCTCTGGCCGATGGAGAAAGGTCATCTCTTGAGTGCCAGAGACCATATACCCAGGGCCGTCCAACCCCATGCCCGTTGGCCAAAAGTGGCCCGCAAGAGAAAAATAAGTAAAAATATATTTCACTTTTTTATATACATACACACAGGTGGTCCGCATGACTTTTTGTATTTTCTGGAGTGGCCCTTCCTCAGACTAAACAACTGGGACGGCCTTTCCCGGGCTATTTCATCTCATGGACACATTCAAATGCAGACTGCTAAGACAATATCAACGATACAAAATAAAAGAGTGAGGTTTTTCCCCTTCGATTTGTTTATCTTTAATTAGTGGAGTGAAGCAACATTCAGCCTCGCCAGTACTTGGATGGGTGGCCACCTGCAAAAGCCAAGAAGTATGCTTGGACAGCAAGGATCACAAAGACGCCCAGTACACCAGAACTCACAGTTTGTATATTATTTCTTCCTGCTGTTATTTTTTCTTCCTTAAGTAATTGGACTTTTTATTGCTTTGTTTTGTCGTTTGCTTAAGCACCATGACTGAATGGGATCATTTATCTCTCTATCTATCTGTCTATCTATCTGTGTGTTAGTCTGCAGGTACACTCGTTTGTACTGTATGCTAACTGAATATTTGTTTAAAACACCTGGATAAGTTTACAGTATTCTCTCTGCCTATGTCTTTCCATCTGAGAAGTGAAAGAGAGCAAAGCTAACAGGTGTTGTGACTGTTTAGTTCTCTACGAGGAAATCGCATCAGATCATTAAATAAGGACGAGAGAGCCTCATGGAGGGAAATCCCCACTCCCTCTCTTGCTGTCACTTTCACACACACACACATGCACACGCCGCTTGCGCGCACGCACACGAATTCAGACTCACTCAAACGCACACTTCTAATTTGTCCTTCTGTTTACCCCCATTTACCAGAGATTAATCATGAAAACCCCATCAACTGACCGTAGCTCTTGAACTCCAAGCCAGCGTCATCAAAATTAGGAAAATCGAATAAAGAACACGTAGGGCAAAAAAGTAGAGATATACGTATACATATATATTACGTGTCCGTCGCTCTACCATCCGTCCGTCCGTCCGTCCGCACCCCGGGAAGGAATGGAAACATGCCTTCTTTACTTCTTTTTACCAAATGGAATGATATCACCCTCGCCCCTGAAGGATCCTTAAGCTCCAATATCCCGAGTCCAAGCTACGGCAAATCGCTCTTACAATCCCCCGAGTCTTATGCCCTTCTGGCTCCGGCGATTCCGCATTCAATGGCCCCTGTCGATAAGGTTCACGCTTTTACAAATCTCCTACGGGAGGAGCGGCCTTCTGGAAGTGACCACTTTGGGTCTGATAATTGAATGTCACCCAGGATGACTCAATAATCCATTAAACTGATGGATGAAGCACGGATCATCCTCCCTGGCTAAGCCAGGACGTCGTAGGCATAGACAACGGAAGGTAAAGTATAATGGCTTGTCCTGCCCCGCGCAGGTGGGAGAGGATATGACGGCTTGTCTGGAACAATAACAGTAATAATAATTGTCATTCGTCTCCTTGTAACAACAAGGGAAAATATAATCCGAATATCGTTAAGAGCTTCACAATGTCGTGATTAAATTGTTGAATATTAAAAATCCACAATTCTGTTGTATCATTTGTAAAAGTTGAAAACAAAGACTGTTGGACATTCGAGTGACACCGTTCAAGTGTTCGAAAGTGTGATTTTTAACTTTTACAAATCGTATAATTTATTAATATAATTGTGGATTTTTGATATATGTATAATTTTTGATATGCATAACAAATAAAAGCTGTAGACATTGGGCTCAGTGTTTGGACTTACCGTCGTCCAACCCGAGGGAAATCTCACTAAGAATGAAAAATGAAAAGTACCTAGTGCCATAGTCCGAGCTTTTGGCCGGTACGTAACGTCTCTAATGTTGGGACTTCTCTTATATTAGTAATTTACTCCTGGTTTTTGTGTTTCATTGCCTTGTGCACTAGATCGCTAAGGTTGTTGCGAGTTTTGAGACCACCTTTTATTTTTTATTAACGGTCAGGAGCTTCAACCTTCAAGTAAAATCTCATCACTCATCTCTTTCTGAGACGGGGCATGACTGGGTGGACTTTGATGGCAGTACTAATAAATAATAATTTTAGTGATAATAAATGTGATGATGGAAAATGATATAGGCGTTGTTGAACTCACTGAAGTTTTCCACAACAATGACATATATTTCAATCTTCACAGGAGCAGAGAAACGAAGATCACAGAGCCTGCGTCTTTAATGCGAGACGTTTGAGAGACAAATCAAACTAAAAATAGACCCAAGGAATCTCTAAACCTGCCTCTGGACTTCAGAGTAAAGCGGAAGGCAAAATGGACAAGATAAGTGACAGAAATGTTTTGCTGATGATTACGTAAATCGTTTTGGTTTCATGCTGTTTATTTGTCAGAATGATATCTCAGAGTTGAAATTCTTGAATTTTCTTTACTTTATTACTGTATAAAAGATATACCTTGTAATGTAAAATGATTATGGATTTTTCCCAGTAAGAGAGAACAATTAGAAATAAGTAATTGTCAGTTCCTCGTTGGGAGAGTGGGTTCCGTTCTCAGCTAGCACTCTGCTGGCCGCGAGTTCGAATCTCCGACCGGCCAATGAAGAATAAGAGGAATTTATTTCTGGTGGCAGAAATTTATCTCTCCCTATAATGTGGTTCGGATTCCACAATAAGCTGTAGGTCCCGTTGCTAGGTAACCAATTGGTTCTTAGCCACGTAAAATAAATCTAATCCTTCGGGCCAGCCCTCTCTAGGAGAGCAGTTAATCAGCTCAGTGGTCTGGTTTAAACTAAGGTATACTTAAGTAATTGTCATTAAATTCCTGCTCATTTATTTTTCTTAGATTCTTCCCTGTAATAATCCAATAGATACTAGATGCTTGTTAGCTAACTCGATGGTCAACTAATTTAGTAAATTCCCCTATAATTCACTCACAGAGTGCAGAACTGCATGACAGAAGAGATCATATTCAGACATACAGAAGTTAAGTTAAGTATACCTTAGTTTAACCTGACCACTGAGCTGATTAACAGCTCTCCTGGAGAGTGCTGGCCCGAAGGATTAGACTTATTCTACGTGGCTAAGAACCTATTGGTTACCTAGCAACGGGACCTACAGCTTATTGTGGAATCCGAACCACATTATGCCGAGAAATGAATTTCTATCACCAGAAATAAATTCCTCTAATTCTTCATTGGCCGGTCGGAGACTCGAACGCGCCCCAAGCAGAGTGCTATCCGAGAACTATACCGACCCGTCCAACGAGGAACTAGACATACAGAAAATTAAGTATACCTTTGTTTAACCAGACCACTAAGCTGATTAACAGCTCTCCTAGGGCTGGCCCGAAGGATTAGACTTATTTTACGTGGCTAAAGAACCAATTGGTTACTTAGCAACGGGACCTACAGCTTATTGTGGAATCCGAACCACAATATAGCGAGATAGACATACAGAAGGATGGGAAGGCCAGTCAAGAAGAAGGCAAGAAGGAAATGGAAGGCATTAACGAAATCCGAGAGAAGGTGAGCAAGAACTTTAGGGAGAATAAGTTGTCCTTCGAGGAAGAAAGGTTAATGAGCAAATAATTCTCAGAATAAATGATGAAAATGAGAGATGCTTGAAATGACTGCAGCCCTGGATCGATGAGTCATTATTCTGAAGATTTGTTGAATGTGGGGGATAGAAGGGGGCCAGAGCCGAATGACGCAAGAGTGGAAATGGTTTGTGGAATGGAATTGTATGGAATATAAAATTTAGGTCAAAGGTCAAGCACTGGGACCCACGAGGTCATTCAGCGCTGAAAGGGAAATTGAGTGTAAAATGGTTTTAAAGGTAAAACAGGGGGAAAACCTCGAAATTACACCGTGAAACAATTGTTAGGAGAGGGGATGGGGGGAAGTAAGATGGAAGAGAATATGAACGGGGGTACAGTAAAAGGAATGAAAGCGGTTGCAGTTAGGGGTCGAAGGGATGCCGCAAAGAACTTTAAGTAATGCCTACAGTGCACCGCATGAGGTGCACTGTGGCACTAACCCCTACAAGGGAAATGGTTTGTTTAATGTTGAGGATGCTTGTGGTATTGACTGTTGAGGACACGAGACGAAAAATTAAGAGGTTAAAGAACGGAAAGACCTCAGAAATGGTTGGGATTACGAGTGAGATGAGATGCTGAGGTTCGATAATGATTACGTGATTGGGGGCCGACCACAGCGTATAGGTAGTTCTTCATTGGATGGGTCGACATCCTACTCGGATAGCACCCTCCTAGGCCCGCGTTCGATTCTCCAGCCGGCCAATTAGAGGAATTTATTTCTGGTAATAGAAATTCATTT
>NC_089794.1:38255697-38258197 GCF_040412425.1 Macrobrachium rosenbergii
ATATATATATGTATATATATATTAATCATCGCCTCTAACACCACACAGCGCAAAGGATTTCTATGAAATTCCGCCACTCATGTTTTTCCTGCGCTTTGACTTTCGCAAATCTCCACTCATCTCCATCCTCTTCTTTCATAGTTCTCATCCAGTAAGATCTGGGTCTTCCAACTCTTTTGGTGACAACAGGAGTCCCTAGCTGACACCATCACATGCTACTTAACCAGGGGTTGTACGACCGACATGTTTAAACCCTTTTTGTCTGCCTTTGATATTAACTCATCTGTAAGTGGAACTTCACCATTAACCCTTATGGTATCTTTTCTAACTATCCTTATATTCTTCTAAAAGAAAAAACAAGTAAAATATGCATCGAAGTTTCTTCGGCGCAGTCGAGTTTTCTGTACAGTGTATAATGCTGTATGAAACTTTCAGCCACGGTCCGGTGGCGGCCTGTGTTGTTGGCAGCTATAGCAGTGCCAGAAGTACGATTATGGCTAACTTTAACCTTAAATAAAATAAGAACTACTGAGGCTAGAGGGCTGCAATTTGGTATGCTTGATGACTGGAGGGTGGATGATCAACATACCAATTTACAGCCCTCTATCCTCAGTAGTTCTGAGGATCTGAGGGCGGACAGAAAAAGTGCGAACGGACAGAAGAAGCAGTCACAATAGTTTTCTTTTACAGAAAACTAAAAAACCACAAATTGGAGAACAAATATATTCAGAAGCACAAACAGTTTCGGAGTGCCATGCTCCTTCTTCAGTGTGGAGACTGTTTGTGCTTCTAAATATATTTGTTCTCCAATTTGTGTTTTTTTCTTCAAGTCTCAAAGGTCGACACTGATCTGTCATCGTCATTCTTCACAAAGGTTTATTTCCAAATCGCCAAAATATTTAAAATATAGTTTTTTTGTCATACTGTGGCTCATGCACGTACATCAGTACAGACTGAAACTGTATGCTTTCGTAAGGCACATCACTCATTTTTTAAATTTATTTGATTTCCTTCGTTTTTCTTCTTCTATCCTTTATTTCTTATCTCTCGATATCTTTTTCTGTAGCTGCTGCCTTCATTACTGGGGCCCTTGGGCTTGCAGTATTCTGCTTTTCCAACTAGGGTTGCACCTTGGCTTCCAATGGTAATTAATTAAAAGAGTGATTTTGTTTTGAACATACATATTTCGTCACCGTTTTGGTTGGGTGCTTTCAATTTCAACTGCTCCGCCATTGTTTCTAATAATTTTTAGCTTCATTGTTGTGGTCATTAGTTCAGAAAATGGAAAATAACAGCCTTTTTGATCCAGCTGATATATATATATATATATATATATATATATATATATATATATATATATATATATATATATATATATATATATAGATATATATATTATATATATATATAATGTATATATATCGATAGATAGATTTATAGATATATACATTTATGTATGTATGTACTTATATCTATCTCTCTCTCTCTCTATATATATGTGTGTATGCACAGTGATTCATCACCTAAGCTGTATACAAAGTTTTATGATTATTTTGTATTTCGCTCAGCAAAACTCAGAGGTACCAGTTGTCAAATTTTAATGGGCAGTGTGCAAAATTCTTTGAAAAACAATAAAAAAACTCCCATTCTTCGTTATCATTAGGGAACGATTTCCCAGAAAGAAAATATCAAAATTGTAAGGAGTCCAATTTACTCCAGTTATGCTCACTAACCACAAAAGAAAAAAGAAAAAAAGCCTCCGTTTCTTTGAACTAAAAGAAGAAGAAGAACCGAGACGCATCCCAAAACACAAAAACTCCCGGCAATCGATAAAAAGCACAAATCGACGAAACAATTTGAAAACAATGACGAAGTATTCTGACTCGCAGTCGGCTTGGTAGGGGATGGCCTGGAAGTTCGTTGGGCGGGAGATAGGAGAGAGTCAGACGGGCTCCTGGGTAGGGGAGGGACGTGGCCCTACCAATCAGCCCAAGATTTGAACTTCTTATTGAAACATCGGAGTCGGTGAATGACAGAAAAACGGTCCATTGGTACAGAAAACAATGTGCAAAACTTTTGGGGAAATTGTTATTTTCATCTGGCACAAATTGTCGGGAATGGATGTTGGGGCAACGGTTCGAATCTCGGTGAAAATTGGGGGACGATCGAACGGAAGGGAAATGGGATAATGGAGATGATGGAATATCAGGGAGGATGCTCTCTCTCTCTCTCTCTCTCTCTCTCTCTCTCTCTCTCTCTCTCTCTCTCTCTCTCTCTCTCTCTCGTTAGTTAGTTAGTTTTAGTGATGTTCCTGTTCATGTTCCCAAGTAAATTTTCACGTATTCTTCAGACAAAGTGTGGCAAGAGACAAGGTCCTTTATATCTTATCTTCTAATGCTGATCAAAATTTCCTTATGATGGTGGCTGAGAATTCATCCAGTCGAATGTATATTCCTACTCTAGGCTTAGAGGTAAATAGTAACATGCCACAGAAGCACCA